>NC_053022.1:197128340-197359867 GCF_003073215.2 Triticum urartu
AGAGGCCCGGAGCCCAAAGGCGGATTAGGGCCCGTAGTGGTAAACCGCCATAGTCATGTAACTTGTGTTGTAAGATAAGGAAAGGAGAGACCGAGCCGAAGAATTGTATGAGTCGGCCTCGGGACTCTGTAGACCGGCCGGGCGTCAACCCATGTATATAAGGGGATGACCTGGCGGCGGTTCAGGGACAACAAACAACAACTCGAGGCTCAGGCAAGCGTATTTCGCTCCCTGGTCATCAAAACCCAATCAATCCCATCACAACTAGACGTAGGCTTTTACCTTCATCGAAGGGGCCGAACTAGTATAAACTCCCGTGTCCCTTGTCCGGTTTAACCCCTTCAAGCTAACCCGTTGCGATGGCTCCACGACTAAGTCCTTTCATGAGGACATCTGACGTGTTAATTCCACGACAGAAAGTAAACTAGCTAAAAGCTACAACTATTTTTTTTGGTTTTCTGAAGGTTTTACAAACACGCAAGAAGAAGACTAGAAAAGAAAATAAACTAGCATGGATAGTACAATGAAAAAGTATGAGCACCGACAACTGGAATGAGTGTGTGAACATGAATGTAATATCGGTGAGAAATACGTACTCCCCAAGCTTAGGCTTTTGGCCTAAGTTGGTCTACGGCCACGGCTGGCCTAGCGGATATCCAAAGTTGTAACTAGGGTCATACTGAGATGCAGCGGCTATTGCCTCACGGGCTGCAACTTGGAGGCGAGCTGCCTCCGTCCTCCTCTCGTACTCGTTCGCCTCCTCCCTGGTTATAACATATCACCTTTTTGCGTGAAAGTCAAAGAAAGTAGGAGCAGGGAGAGCAATATGGACAGTGCGACGTCTGTCAAAGATTAGTCAGTACCGGAGGGATTGTTCATTCCTCTCAACAAACTGATGGCGAACCATGGCATTATAATCTAGATAAGCAGGAGGTATCTCCATATCATTTTCATGTATGGGTACCTCAAGATAATTAGCTATACGAGTTGCATAAATTCCACCAAACAAATCTCCACTAGTACTATTTAGGTGCAACCTTCGTGCAACAATGCCCCCCAAGTTGTATTGTTTATCTCCTAATACAGCACTCTTGAGAACACTAAGATCCGGGACACACATGTGACATGGCTCGTCCTTACTGTTAATACATCTACCTATAAAGAGAGCAATGTAATGTATGGCAGGAAAGTGGATGCTCCCTATGGTAGCTTGTGTTATTTCTCTAGATCCCCCCACAGTTATACTAGCAAGGAAGTCTTTAAATTCAGATTTGCGAGGATCACTAGCACTACCCCATTGTGGGAGTTTACAAGCAGTATTAAAATCTTCTAAGTCCATGGTATAGGATTTATCATAAAGATCAAATAGGACAGTGTGAGAATTGCGCGAGGATGAAAATTTGAACCTTCTCACAAAGGAATCAGTTAGGTAATAATACTGAGGGCACTTAACTAGCATGAAGCCCTCGACTTCAGCATTACGCACATATGCGTCAAATTCCTCCTTAATTCCTGCTTGGACCATGAAATTTTCTGACGGCCATTCACAAGGCTGCACTTGAGCTTCTCTTGGTAGTTCATGTTGGGGAACGCAGTAATTTCAAAAGATTTCCTATGCACATGCAAGATCATGGTGATGCATAGCAACGAGAGGGGAGAGTGTTGTCCACGTACCTTCGTAGACCGAAAGAGGAAGCGTTAGAACAACGCGGTTGATGTAGTCATACGTCTTCACGGCCCGACCGATCAAGCACCGAAACTACGGCACCTCCGAGTTCTAGCACACGTTCAACTCGATGACGATCCCCAGACTCTGATCCAGCAGGGTGTCGGGGAAGAGTTCCGTCAGCACGACGGCGTGGTGACGATCTTGATGTTCTACCATCGCAGGGCTTCTCCTAAGCACCGCTACAATATTATCGAGGACTATGGTGGAGGGGGGCACCACACAGGGCTAAGAGATCAAGAGATCAATTGTTGTGTCTAGAGGTTCCCCCTGCCCCCGTATATAAAGGAGCCAAGGGGGAGGGGTGGCCGGACAAGGAGGGCGTGCCAAGGGGGAGTCCTACTCCCACCGGGAGTAGGACTCCCTACTTTCCTAGTTGGAGAAGGAGAAGGCGGGAGGAGGAGGAAGAAGGGAAGGAAAGGGGGGCGCCGCCCCCTCTCCTTGTCCTATTCGGACTAGGGGGGAGGGGGCGCGGCCAGCCCTTGCCTCCTCTCTTCCTCTCCACTAGGGCCCATGTAGGCCCATTAAGCCCCCGGGGGGTTCCGGTAACCTCCCGGTACTCCGGTAAAATCCCAATTTCACACGGAACACTTCCGATATCCAAATATAGGCTTCCAACATATCAATCTTCATGTCTCTACCATTTAGAGACTCCCCGTCATGTCCGTAATCACATCCGGGACTCCGAACAAACTTCGGTACATCAAAACTCATAAACTCATAATATAACTGTCATCGAAACCTTAAGCATGCGGACCCTACAGGTTCGAGAACTATGTAGACATGACCTAGAACTCTTTCCGGTCAATAACCAATAGCGGAACCTGGATGCTCAAATTGGCTCCTACATATTCTATGAAGATCTTTATCGGTCAAACCGCATAACAACATACGTTGTTCCCTTTGTCATCGGTATGTTACTTGCCCGAGATTTGATCGTTGGTATCCAATACCTAGTTCAATCTCGTTAACGACAAGTCTCTTTACTCGTTATGTAATGCATCATTCTGTAACTAACTCATTAGCTACATTGCTTGCAAGGCTTATAGTGATGTGCATTACCGAGAGGGCCCAGAGATACCTCTCCGACGATCGGAGTGACAAATCCTAATCTCGAAATACACCAACTCAACATGTACCTTTGGAGACACCTGTAGAGCTCCTTTATAATCACCCAGTTACGTTGTGACATTTGGTAGCACACAAAGTGTTCCTCCGGTAAACGGGAGTTGCATAATGTCATAGTTATAGGAACTTGTATAAGTCATGAAGAAAGCAATAGCAACATACTAAACGATCAAGTGCTAAGCTAACGGAATGGGTCAAGTCAATCACATCATTCTCCTAATGATGTGATCCCGTTAATCAAATGACAACACATGTCCATGTTTAGGAAACATAACCATCTTTGATTAATGAGCTAGTCAAGTAGAGGCATACTAGTGACATTAAGTTTGTCTATGTATTCACACATGTATCATGTTTTCGGTTAATACAATTATAGCATGAATAATAAACATTTATCATGATATGAGGAAATAAATAATAACTTTATTATTGCCTCTAGGGCATATTTCCTTCAGTCTCCCACTTGCACTAGAGTCAATAATCTAGAGTACAGAGTAATGATTCTAACACCCATGGAGTCTTGGTGCTGATCATGTTTTGCTCGTGGAAGAGGCTTAGTCAATGGGTCTGCTACATTCAGATTCGTATGTATCTTGCAAATCTCTATGTCTCCCACCTGGACTTGGTCCCGGATGGAATTGAAGCGTCTCTTGATGTGCTTGGTCCTCTTGTGAAATCTGGATTCCTTTGCCAAGGCAATTGCACCAGTATTGTCACAGAAGATCTTCATTGGTCCCGATGCACTATGTATGACACCTAGATCGGAAATGAACTCCTTCATCTAGACTCCTTCATTTGCTGCTTCCGAAGTAGCTATGTACTCCGCTTCGCAAGTAGATCCTGCCATGACGCTTTGTTTAGAACTGCACCAACTGACAGCTCCACCGTTCAATATAAACACGTATCTGGTTTGCGATTTAGAATCGTCCAGATCAGTGTCAAAGCTTGCATCAACGTAACCATTTACGACTAGCTCTTTGTCACCTCCATATACGAGAAACATATCCTTAGTCCTTTTCAGGTATTTCAAGATATTCTTGACCGCTGTCCAGTGATCCACTCCTGGATTACTTTGGTACCTCCCTGCTAAACTTATTGCTAAGCATACATCAGGTCTGGTACACAGCATTGCATACATGATAGAGCCTATGGCTGAAGCATAGGGAACATCTTTCATTTTCTCTCTATCTTCTGCTGTGGTCGGGCATTGAGTCTGACTCAACTTCACACCTTGTAACACAGGCAAGAACCCTTTCTTTGCCTGATCCATTTTGAACTTTTTCAAAACTTTATCAAGGTATGTGCTTTGTGAAAGTCCAATTAAGTGTCTTGATCTATCTCTATAGATCTTGATGCCCAATATGTAAGCAGCTTCACCGAGGTCTTTCATTGAAAAACTTTTATTCAAGTATCCCTTTATGCTATCCAGAAATTCTATATCATTTCCAATTAATAATATGTCATCTACATATAATATCAGAAATGCTACAGAGCTCCCACTCACTTTCTTGTAAATACAGGCTTCTCCAAAAGTCTGTATAAAACCATATGCTTTGATCACACTATCAAAGCGTTTATTCCAACTCCGAGATGCTTGCACCAGTCCATAAATGGATTGCTGGAGCTTGCACACTTTGTTAGCACCTTTTGGATCGACAAAACCTTCCGGCTGCATCATATACAACTCTTCTTCCAGAAATCCATTCAGGAATGCAGTTTTGACATCCATTTGCCAAATTTCATAATCATAAAGTGTGGCAATTGCTAACATGATTCAGACAGACTTAAGCATCGCTACGGGTGAGAAAGTCTCATCGTAGTCAACCCCTTGAACTTATCGAAAACCTTTCACAACAAGTCGAGCTTTTGTAGACAGTTACATTACCATCAGCGTCAGTCTTCTTCTTAAAAATCCATTTATTCTTGATGGCTTGCCGATCATCGGGCAAGTCAACGAAAGTCCATACTTTGTTCTCATACATGGATCCCATCTCAGATTTCATGGCTTCAAGCCATTTTGCGGAATCTGGGCTCATCATCGCTTCCTCATAGTTCGTAGGTTCGCCATGGTCAAGTAACATGACTTCCAGAATAGGATTACCATATCACTCTGGTGAGGATCTTACTTCGGTAGACCTACGAGGTTCGATAGTAACTTGATCTGAAGTTCATGATCAATATCATTAGCTTCCTCACTGATTGGTGTAGTTGTCACAGGAACCGGTTCTCGTGATGAACTACTTTCCAATAAGGGAGCAAGTATAGTTACCTCATCAAGTTCTACTTTCCTCCCACTCACTTCTTTCGAGAGAAACTCCTTCTCTAGAAAGGATCCGAAATTAGCAACAAAAATCTAGCCCACAGATCTGTGATAGAAGTTGTACCCAATAGTCTCTTTTGGGTATCCCATGAAGACACATTTCTCCGATTTGGGTTCGAGCTTATCTGGTTGAAGTTTCTTCACATAAGCATCGCAGCCCCAAACTTTAAGAAACGACAACTTTGGTTTCTTGCCAAACCACAGTTCATAAGGCGTCGTCTCAACGAATTTTGATGGTGCCCTATTTAACGTGAATGCGGCCGTCTCTAAAGCATAACCCCAAAACGATAGAGGTAAATCAGTAAGAGACATCATAGTTCGCACCATATCTAGTAAAGTACGATTACGACGTTCGGACACACCATTTCGTTGTGGTGTTCCGGGTGGCGTGAGTTGCGGAACTATTCCGCATTGCTTCAAATGTAAACCAAACTCGTAACTCAAATATTCTCCTCCACGATCAGATCGTAGAAATTTTATTTTCTTGTTACGATGATTTTCCACTTCACTCTGAAATTCTTTGAACTTTTCAAATGTTTCAGACTTGTGTTTCATCAAGTAGATATATCCATATCTGCTCAAATCATCTGTGAAGGTGAGAAAATAAAGATACCCGCCGCGAGCCTCAATATTCATTGGACCACATACATCAGTATGTATGATTTCCAACAAATCATTTGCTCGCTCCATAGTTCCGGAGAACGGCGTTTTAGTCATCTTGCCCATGAGACACCGTTCGCAAGTACCAAGTGATTCATAATCAAGTGATTCCAGAAGTCCATCAATATGGAGTTTCTTCATGTGATTTACACCTATATGACCCAAACGGCAGTGCCACAAATAAGTTGCACTATCATTATCAACTCTGCATCTTTTGGCTTCAACATTATGAATATGTGTATCACTACTATCGAGATTCAATAAAAATAGACCACTCTTCAAGGGTGCATGACCATAAAAGATATTACTCATATAAATAGAACAACCATTATTCTCTGATTTAAATGAATAACCGTCTCACATCAAACAAGATCCAGATATAATGTTCATGCTTAATGCTGGCACCAAATAACAATTATCTAGGTCTAAAAATAATCCCGATGGTAGATGTAGAGGTAGCGTGCCGACCGCGATCACATCGACTTTGGAACCATTTCCCACGTGCATCGTCACCTCATCCTTAGCCAATCTTCACTTAATCCGTAGTCCCTATTTCGAGTTGCAAATATTAGCAACAGAACCAGTATCAAATACCCAGGTGCTACTGCGAGCATTAGTAAGGTATACATCAATAACATGTATATCACATATACCTTTGTTCACTTTGCCATCCTTCTTATCCGCCAAATACTTGGGGCAGTTCCGATTCCAGTGTCTAGTCTGCTTGCAGTAGAAGCACTCAGTCTCAGTCTTAGGTCCAGATTTGGGTTTCTTCTCTTGAGCAGCAACTTGCTTACTGTTCTTCTTGAAGCTCCCTTTCTTCTTCCCTTTACCCTTTTTCTTGAAACTGGTGGTCTTATTGACCATCAACACTTGATGCTCCTTCTTGATTTCTACCTCCGCAGCTTTTAGCATTGCGAAGAGCTCGGGAATAGTCTTGTCCATCCCTTGCATATTATAGTTCGTCACGAAGCTCTTGTAGCTTGGTGGCAGTGATTGGAGAATTCTGTCAATGACACTATCATCAGGAAGATTAACTCCTAGTTGAATCAAGTGATTATTATACCCAGACATTTTGAGTATATGTTCACTGACATAACTATTCTCCTCCATCTTACAACTATAGAACTTATTGGAGACTTCATATCTCTCAATCCGGGCATTTGCTTGAAATATTAACTTCAACTCCTGGAACATCTCATATGCTCCATGACGTTCAAAACGTCATTGAAGACCCGGTTCCAAGCCGTAAAGCATGGCACACTAAACTATCGAGTAGTCATCAGCTTTGCTCTGCCAGACGTTCTTAACGTCGTCAGTTGCATTTGCAGCAATCCTGGCACCCAACGGTGCTTCCAGGACGTAATTCTTCTGTGCAGCAATGAGGATAATCCTCAAGTTACGGACCCAGTCCGTGTAGTTGCTACCATCATCTTTCAACTTAGCTTTCTCAAGGAACGCATTAAAATTCAACGGAACAACAGCACGAGCCATCTATCTACAACAAACATAGACAAGCAAAATACTATCAGGTACTAAGTTCATGATAAATTTAAGTTCAATTAATCATATTACTTAAGAACTCCCACTTAGACAGACATCTCTCTAGTCATCTAAGTGATCACGTGATCCAAATCAACTAAACCATGTCCGACATCACGTGAGATGGAGTAGTTTCAATGGTGAACATCACTATGTTGATCATATCTACTATATGATTCCCATTCGACCTTTCGGTCTCCGTGTTCCGAGGCCATATCTGTATATGCTAGGCTCGTCAAGTTTAACCTGAGTATTCCGCGTGTGCAACTATTTTGAACCCGTTGTATTTGAACGTAGAGACTATCACACCCGATCATCACGTGGTGTCTCAGCACGAAGAACTTTCGCAACGGTGCATACTCAGGGAGAACACTTCTTGATAATTTAGTGAGAGATCATCTTAAAATGCTACCGTCAATCAAAGCAAGATAAGATGCATAAAGGATAAACATCACATGCAATCAATATAAGTGATATGATATGGCCATCATAATCTTGTGCTTGTGATCTCCAGCTCTGAAGCACCGTCGTGATCACCATCGTCACCGGCGCGACACCTTGATCTCCATCGTAGCATCGTTGTCGTTATGCCATCTATTGCTTCTACGACTATCGCTACCACTTAGTGATAAAGTAAAGCAATTACAGGGCGTTTGCATTTCATACAATAAAGCGACAACCATATGGCTCCTGCCAGTTGCCGATAACTTGGTTACAAAACATGATCATCTCATACAATAAAATATAGCATCACATCTTGACCATATCACATCACAACATGCCCTGCAAAAACAAGTTAGACGTCCTCTACTTTGTTGTTGCAAATTTTACGTGGCTGCTACGGGCTGAGCAAGAACCGTTCTTACCTACGCATCAAAACCACAATGATAGTTCGTCAAGTTAGTGCAGTTTTAACCTTCGCAAGGACCAGGCGTAGCCACACTCGGTTAAACTAAAGTGAGAGAGACAGACACCCGCCAGTCACCTTTAAGCAACGAGTGCTCGTAACGGTGAAACCAGTCTCGCGTAAGCGTACGCGTAATGTCGGTCCGGGCCGCTTCATCTCACAATACCGCTGAACAAAAGTATGACATGCTGGTAAGCAGTATGACTTGTATCGCCCACAACTCACTTGTGTTCTACTCGTGCATATGGCATCTACGCATAAAACCAGGCTCGAATGCCACTGTTAGGGAACGTAGTAATTTCAAAAAATTTCCTATGCACACGCAAGATCATGGTGATGCATAGCAACGAGAGGGGAGAGTGTTGTCCACGTACCCTCGTAGACCGAAAGCGGAAGCGTTAGAACAACGCGGTTGATGTAGTCATACGTCTTCACGGCCCGACCGATCAAGCACTGAAACTACGGCACCTCCGAGTTCTAGCACACGTTTAGCTCGACGACGATCCCCGGACTCCGATCCAGTAGGGTGTCGGGGAAGAGTTCCATCAGCACGACGGCGTGGTGACGATCTTGATGTTCTACCGTCGCAGGGCTTCGCCTAAGCACCGCTACAATATTATCGAGGACTATGGTGGAGGGGGGCACCGCACACGGCTAAGAGATCAAGAGATCAGTTGTTGTGTCTAGAGGTGCCCCCTGCCCCCGTATATAAAGGAGCCAAGGGGGAGGGGCGACCGGCCAAGGAGGGCGCGCCAAGGGGGAGTCCTACTCCCTTCGGGAGTAGGACTCCCTTCTTTCCTAGTTGGAGAAGGAGAAGGGGGGAAGGAGGAGGAAGAGGGGAAGGAAAGGGGGCGCGCCGCCCCCCTCTCCTTGTCCTATTCGGACTAGGGGGGGAGGGGGTGCGGCCAGCCCTTGCCTCCTCTCTTCCTCTCCACTAGGGCCCATGTAGGCCCATTAAGCCCCCGGGGGGTTCCGGTAACCTCCCGGTACTCCGGGAAAATCCTGATTTCACCCGGAACACTTCCGATATCCAAATATAGGCTTCCAATATATCAATCTTCATTTCTCAACCATTACGAGACTCCTCGTCATGTCCGTAATCACATCCGGGACTCTGAACAAACTTCGGTACATCAAAACTCATAATATAACTGTCATCGAAACCTTAAGCGTGCGGACCCTACGGGTTCGAGAACTATGTAGACATGACCTAGAACTGTTTCCGGTCAATAGACAATAGCAGAACCTGGATGCTCATATTGGCTGCTACATATTCTACGAAGATCTTTATCGGTCAAACCGCATAACAACATACGTTGTTCCCTTTGTCATCGGTATGTTACTTGCCCAAGATTTGATCGTCGGTACCCAATACCTAGTTCAATCTCGTTACCGGCAAGTCTCTTTACTCGTTATGTAATGCATCATTCCGTAACTAACTCATTAGCTACATTGCTTGCAAGGCTTATAGTGATGTGCATTACCGAGAGGGCCCAGAGATACCTCTCCGACGATCGGAGTGACAAAACCTAATCTCGAAATACGCCAACTCAACATGTACCTTTGGAGACACCTGTAGAGCTCCTTTATAATCACCCAGTTACGTTGTGACGTTTGGTAGCACACAAAGTGTTCCTCCGGTAAACGGGAGTTGCATAATCTCATAGTTATAGGAACTTGTATAAGTCATGAAGAAAGCAATAGCAACATACTAAACGATGAAGTGCTAAGCTAACGGAATGGGTCAAGTCAATCACATCATTCTCCTAATGATGTGATCCCGTTAATCAAATGACAACACATGTCTATGGTTAGGAAACATAACCATCTTTGATTAATGAGCTAGTCAAGTAGAGGCATACTAGTGACATTAAGTTTGTCTATGTATTCACACATGTATCATGTTTCCGGTTAATACAATTATAGCATGAATAATAAACATTTATCATGATATGAGGAAATAAATAATAACTTTATTATTGCCTCTAGGGCATATTTCCTTCAGTTCATAGTCCGGCTCATGTATTGCGGGCTGGGTCCTTGCTTCCTTGAAGAACCACCTTGGTATATTTTCCTAAACATATTTCTTCCTCTGAAAAATTTCTGAAATTTTTAGTGAATCAAAATAAAAGTTAACCAAACTCAACAAAGTTGATAGCAACTACTCGTACAAGTGCCTAGAGACTATATAATGCATTATAAGTACTTGGGACCAAATAAATTTGACATGCAAGCTCAAGAACAGGGTCATCTCAGCAGCAAAAATTTTCAATAAATAAAGCACTAGAACAAAAACTAATTGGACCATTGGAGGAGTCACATACCGAAGAACAATCCCCCAAAGCAGTTTTGTGAATGGAGCTTTGAGCAAGGAGACCAAAAATGGCAGCAAGATGAGCTAGAACTCGTGCTTGAGCTGGTTGGTGATTTTTTTCTGGAGGAAGACGAAGTGTGTGGATGCTGGAATAAGTGGAGGGGGCCACGTGGAGCCCATGAGGCAGGGGGGTGCTCCCAGGGGGGTAGGGCGCGCCCTGGACCCTCATGGTCAGGTGGGGTGGCCCCCGGGTGTGTTCTTAGTGCCAACAATTCTTAAATATTCTCCAAAAAAATCATATTTCATTTTCGGGACATTTGGAGAACTTATATTTTCGGGGTATTTTTTATTGCAAGGATAATTCAGAAATAGACATAAAATACTATTTTTGCTTTATTTAATCTAAATAACATAAAGTAAAAGGAGGGTACAGAAAGTTGTGCTTTCTAACTTCATCCATCTCATGCTCATCAAAAGGAATCCACTAACAAGGTTGATCAAGTCTTGTTAACAAACTCTTTCCGAATAACATGGAACCGGAGAAATTTCGAATAACACTAGGTTACCTCAACGGGGATATGCACATTCCCAACAATAAGAATATCATATTTCTTCTTGACAGTAGGAAGAGGAAATTCAAAACCTCCAATAGTAATTGTTGGAATTTTTTCAATAGAATTGATACTGTGGACTTGAGGTTGTTTCCTCGGAAAGTGTACTGTATGCTCATTATCATTAACATGAAAAGTGACATTGCCTTTGTTGCAATCAATAACAGCCCCTGCAGTATTCAAAAAGGGTCTACCAAGGATAATCGACATACTATCGTCCTCGGGAATATCAAGAATAACAAAGTCCGTTAAAATAGTAACGTTTGCAACCACAACAGGCACATCCTCACAGATACCGACAAGTATAGCAGTTGATTTATCGGCAATTTGCAAAGATATTTCACTAGTTGTCAACTTATTCAAATCAAGTCTATGATATAAAGAAAGAGGCATAACACTAACACCGACTCCAAGATCACATAAAGCAGTTTTAACATAGTTTCTTTTAATGGAGCATGGTATAGTTGGTACTCCTGGATCTCCAAGTTTCTTAGATATTCCACCCTTAAAAGTATAATTAGCAAGCATGGTGGAAATTTCAGCTTCCGGTATCTTTCTTTTATTTGTGACAATATCCTTCATATACTTAGCTTAAGGATTCATTTTAAGCATATGGGTCAAACGCATACGTAAAAAGATAGGTCTAATAATTTCAGCAAAGCGCTCAAAATCCTCATCATCCTTTTTCTTTTTTTGAAGTACTCATCATCCTTTTTCTTGGATGGCTTAGGAGGAAAAGGCATGGGTTTCTGAACCCATGGTTCTCTTTCTTTACCGTGCTTCCTAGCAACAAAGTCTCTCTTATCATAACGTTGATTCTTTGATTGTGGGTTATCAAGATCAACAGCAGGTTCAATCTCTACATCGTTGTCATTGCTAGGTTGAGCATTAACATGAACATCATCATTAATGTTATCACTAGGTTCATGTTCATTACCAGATTGGGTTTCAGCTTTAGAAATAGAATTATCATTGGGATTCTCATGTGTGTCAACAACAGATTCACTAGAAGCATGCAAAGTCCTATCACTTTTCTTTTTCTTCTTCTTAGAAGGACTAGGTGGATCAACATTAGTTCTCTGAGAATCTTGCTCAATTATCTTAGGGTGGCCCTCGGGATACAAAGGTTCCTGAGTCATTTTACCCCCTCTAGTCATAACTCTAACAGCATTATCATTTTTCTTATTATTTAATTCATTGAGCAAATCATTCTGAGCTTTAAGCACTTGTTCTACTTGAGTGGTAACCATAGAAGCATGTTTACCAATAAGTTTAAGTTCACCTTTAACACTAGACATATAATCACTTAAGTGTTCAATCATATAAGCATTTTGTTTCAATTGTCTACCAACATAAGCATTGAAGTTTTCTTGTTTAACAATAAAGTCATCAAACTCATCCAAGCATTGGCTAGCAAACTTAGTAGACGAGATTTCAGCTTTATCATATCTATAGAGAGAATTTACCTTTACTACCCATGTCGGGTTATCAAGACCATGCATTTCTTCAATAGGTGGTAAATTCTTAACATCTTCATCTTTAATACCCTTTTCTTTCATAGATTTCTTTGCCTCTTGCATATCTTCAGGACTGAGAAATAGAATACCCCTTTTCTTCGGAGTTGGCTTAGGAGTTGGTTTAGGAAGTGTCCAAGTATTTTCATTAGTCAACATATTATTCAATAGCAATTCAGCTTGATCAACAGTTCTTTCCCTGAAAACACAACTAGCACAACTATCCAGGTGGTCTCTGGAAGCATCGGTTAGCCCATTATAAAAGATATCAAGTATTTCATTTTTCTTGAGAGGATGATCGGGCAAAGCATTAAGTAATCGGAGAAGCCTCCCCCAAGCTTGTGGGAGATTCTATTCTTCGATTTGCACAAAATTATATATTTCCCTTAAAGCAGCTTGTTTCTTATGAGCGGGGAAATATTTAGCAGACAAGTAATAAATCATATCCTGGGGACTACGCACACAACCAGGACGCAGAGAATTAAACCATAATTTAGCATCACCCTTTAATGAGAACGGAAATAATTTAAGGATATAGTAGTAGCGAGTTTTCTCATCATTGGTGAATAGGGTGGCTATATCATTTAATTTAGTAAGATGTGCCACAACAGTTTCAGATTCATGGCCATAGAAAGGATCAGATTCAACCAAAGTAATTATCTCAGGCTCGACAGAGAAATCATAATCCTTATCGGAAATACAGATAGGTGAAGTAGCAAAAGCAGGGTCATATTTTATTCTAGCATTCAAAGATTTTTCTTTCAGCTTAGCTAATAATTTCTTAAGATCATATCTATCATTGAAAGCAAGAAAGTCTCTAGCAGTTTCTTCATCCATAACATAACCCTCAGGCATAACAGGAAATTCATATCTAGGGGGATAATCTTCATCATCAATATTATCAGTTTCAATAATTTCATTCTCTCTAGCCGTAGCAAGTTATTCATCAAGAAATTCACCTAATGGCACAGTAGTATCAAGCATAGAAGTAGTTTCATCATAAGCATCATGCGTAGCAGAAGTGGCATCATCAATAACATGCGACATATCAAAATTAATAGCAGAAGCAGGTTTAGGCGTTGCAAGCTTACTCAAAACAGAAAGTGAATCAAGTGCAGAGCTAGATGGCAGTTCCTTACCTCCCCTCGTAGTTGAGGGAAAAATCTTAGTTCTTTCGTCTTTCACGTTTCTCATAGTGATCAACAGATATAAATCCCAAGTGAATCAAAGAATAGAGCTATGCTCCCTAGCAACGGCGCCAGAAAATAGTCTTGATAACCCACAAGTATAGGGGATCGCAACAGTTTTCGAGGGTAGAGTATTCAACCCAAATTTATTGATTCGACACAAGGGGAGCCAAAGAATATTCTCAAGTATTAGCATTTGAGTTGTCAATCCAACCACACCTGGATAACTTAATATCTGCAGCAAAGTATTTAGTAGCAAAGTAGTATGGAAGTAATGGTAATGGTGGCAAAAGTAACAGTAACAGTTTTGTAGTAATTGTAACAATGGCAATGGTAAAGTAACTAAGCAAAGAGCAATATGTGAAAAGCTCGTAGGCATTGGATCGGTGATGGAGAATTACGTCGGATGCGATTCCTCATGCAATAGTTATAACATAGGGTGACATAGAACTAGCTCGAGTTCATCAATGTAATATAGGCATGTATTCCAAATATGGTCATACATGCTTATGGAAAAGAACTTGCATGACATCTTTTGTCCTACCCTCCCGTGGCAGCGGGGTCCTATTGGAAACTAAGGGATATTAAGGCCTCCTTTTAATAGAGTACCGGACCAAAGCATTAACACTTAGTGAATACATGAACTCCTCAAACTACGGTCGTCACCGATAAGTATCTCGATTATTGTCACTTCGGGGTTAACAGATCATAACACATAATAGGTGACTATAGACTTGCAAGATAGGATCAAGAACTCACATATATTCATGAAAACATAATAGGTTCAGATCTGAAATCATGGCACTCGGGCCCTAGTGATAAGCATTAAGCATGGCAAATTCATAGAAACATCAATCTCAGAACATAATGGATACTAGGGATCAAACCCTAACAAAACTAACTCGATTACATGGTAAATCTCATTCAACCCATCACCGTCCAGCAAGCCTACAATGGAATTACTCATGCACGGCGGTGAGCATCTTGAAATTGGTGATGGAGGAAGGTTGATGATGACGATGGCGACGGATTCCCCTCTCTGGAGCCCCGAACGGACTCCAGATCAGCCCTCCTGAGAGAGATCAGCCCTTCTCTCTGGGTTTTTTCTCCCCGAACGTGAATATATACAGTTGGAGTTTAGGTCGGTGGAGCTCCAGGGGGCCCACGAGGCAGGGGGCACGCCCCCACCCTCGTGGACAGGGTGTGGGCCCCCTGGCCTTGATTCTTTCACCAGTATTTTTTATATATTCCAAAAATATTCTCCGTGAAGTTTCAGGTCATTCTGAGAACTTTTATTTCTACACAAAAAAACACCATGGAAATTCTGCTGAAAACAGCGTCAGTCCGGGTTAGTTCCATTCAAATCATGCAAGTTAGGGTCCAAAATAAGGGCAAAAGTGTTTAGAAAATTAGATACGATGGAGATGTATCAATGTTAACCATAGAATTGAATCTCCATATCACCCACAGTCTAGTGGTCAAGTAGAATTGAGCAATAGGGAGATTAAATTAATTTTGCAAAAGACTGTTAATAGATCTAGAAAGAATTGGTCTAAGAAACTTGATGATGCATTATGGGCCTATAGAACTGCATATAAAAATCCTATGTGTATGTCTCTGTATAAAATGGTTTATGGAAAAGCATGTCACTTACCTCTCGAACTAGAACATAAGGCATATTGGGCCATTAAAGAGCTCAATTATGATTTGAAACTTGCCGTTGAGAAGAGACTATTTGACATTAGCTCACTTGATGAGTGGAGAACCCAGGCCTATGAGAATGCCAAAATGTTTAAAGAAAAAGTTAAAAGATGGCATGACAAAAAGATACAAAAGCGTGAGTTTAATGTAGGTGATTATGTTTTGCTATACAACTCTCGTTTAAGATTTTTTGCAGGAAAACTCCTGTCTAAATGGGAAGGTCCTTACGTTATCAAGGAGGTCTATCGTTCCGGTGCCAGAAAAATCAACAACTTCGAAGGCACAAATCCGAAGGTGGTGAATGGTCAAAGAATCAAACATTATATCTCAGGTAATCCCATAAATGTTGAAACCAATGTTATTGAAACCATAACCCGGAGCAGTACAAAAGGGATACTTTCCATAGCGTTTCAGACTCCGAAAAGGAATAGGTATGTGGTACGGTAAGTGATCCGACTCCAAAATAGTTCTAATAGCAATTTTTCTCCGTTTTGGAATACTTAAGAAAATAGGAAAAATAAGAAGTAGTCCGAGAAGGATATGAGGCATCCACGAGGGTGGAGGGCGTGCCTTACCCCCTGGGTGGGCCCCCTGCCTCGTGGGCACCTCGTGTGCTCTCCGGACTCCGTTTTCTTGCATGATACTTCTTTTGGTTGGTAAAAATTCATTATATAATCTCCCGAAGGTTTTGACCATCGTACCACGCAAATATCCTTTGTTTTTGTTTCAAGCTGTTTCTCTAACAGATCTAGATCACCATGACGTCTTCAAGCGCCCCCAAGGACAAATTCTTCGAGAAGGTCATCAACCCCTACCTCACGGAGGTACTGCAACACCCTCAAACCATTGAGATGCGTGAGGGGGTGCTGCACATCCGCGATGTTGAGGGACCAAGGAGGGCCGGAAGCATGGAGACAAGACTCGAAGCAATGGATCAACAAGTTTTCAAGTACCAAGGGATGGTGGAACGCGGACTCGACACCAACCACATGATGATCATGGAGTTCACCAACAACCACAAGCTGGATGCCAAGAACATTGGGGAGGCCATCTTCAAGCTTCACGAAAAAATCGAGCACCTCCCAGCCCAGATCTATGACCTGCAAAACCAAAACTATGAGTATGAATATAGATTCAAGAGGATGAGTTTGGCTGCAGATTTGAGGATCCCGGAGACTCGATCAACCTTCGATGATGGTGAGCCTATGCCTTGGAAGAGGGATGACAAGCCTACATCATCAGCAACTCCATCATCACCATCTCCGAAGAAAGAGACATAAATACATGGGTATGGGCACTCCCCTTGGCAAGTGCCAAGCTTGGGGAGGTGCCACGGTATCATATCACCATCAAACTTCTATCTTTACCATTTTTCTTAGTTTGATCCTTTTGGTAATATCTTGATCTAGTAGAATAAAGTTTTAGTATGATCTAGTTTTGAGTTTTGCTTTATGATCCTTCTATGTAATCGAGTCCGTGAGCCATATATAATAAAGATTAGTTTTGAGTCGAGGGCTTGGTCACCTTGCTATGATCTTGAGGGAACAAAAGAAAGAATAAAAAGAAATAGACAGATCGTATGGATCTTATGGAGAGTAATGACTTCACATATAACGAGTATGATGAATAAAAGTTGTTGAGAGTTGACAAACATAGTTTTGGTCATCATTGCAATTAATAGGAAGTAATAAAGAAAGAGAGGTTCTCACATATAAATATACTATCTTGGGCATATTTTATGATTATGAGCACTCATTAAAATATGACATGCTAAAAAGTTGATGGTGGACAAGGAAGACAACGTAATGGGTTATGTTTCCTTATATCCGAAATAAAGTATATTGTCATGGATCATCCAACATGTTGAGCTTGCATTTCCCTCTCATGCCAGCCAAATTCTCTGCACCAAGTAGAGATACTACTTGTGCTTCTGAATATCCTTAAACCCAGTTTTTCCATGAGTGTCCACCATACCTACCTATGGATTGACTAAGATCCTTCAAGTAAGTTGTCATTGTTGCATGCAATAAAAATTTCTCTCCAAATATGTATGATCTATTAGTGTGGAGAAAATAAGCTTTATACGATCTTGTGATATGGAAGAAATAAAAGCGACAGACTACATAATAAAGGTCCCTATCACAAGTGGCAATATAAAGTGACATTCTTTTGCATTAAGATTTTGTGCATCCAAGCATCAAACAAAGCAGTCTCAGATCAATACAACTTATGTTAAGGCCAGCCACACGGGGGAATCTAATGACAAAAGTATCCATGATAGCTGGGTTAACCAAGCATAGTCATGTGCTACTAGCTCATGTGGAGAAGCAAATCCAAGGTCCCCCACTAATAATACTTCTCAGGGCATGGCCATCGCTACAGCGTGGACAGATGCCTCAACTCTCCACATCGGCTCGGATGGTCCCAAATTGCTTTATTTGTTGCTTGCAGAACAAAGGGGGATCTTGCAGAGGAGGTCGTCTCCTCCCTGACAAAAAGAAAACCAGGCAACAAAAGGCCAGAGAGAGGAAGGGAAAAGCTAGGAAGAGTGGGGCTGAAATCTGGGCAAAGCAAGAAAGAGAAGGCCAGCTGAGGCTATTACCGCATTGGGTTCTAGTTTAGGAGACGGTGGTTTTGCTGCTACTTTCCTACTTGGCATGTGTGAGGCACTAGGTTAGTATTGCCTCCATAGTTCATGCCCTCACGAGGGTATTGCATGAGGACCATTAGTACCACGTACATTGGAAAAATCATCAGGACACGCACCAAACATCAGTGTCCGCATTTGTCTGACAGAAATACCAGATGTTTATCAGTGTTGAGCCACCTCCATTGAGCAGTCGGGGCCGCGTTGAGCCGCCTCTGCCGTGTTAAACCGTTGGGGTTATATTGAGTCGCCGGTCTGCCTGAGCCATTTTTGTCACGTGGAATGGATCATCTGTCATTCGGACAAATCAGGTGAAATCTATCTAAATTTATTTTATTAACACATATTGTTTTCATCAAAGAACAATTACTTGGTCTATGATATTTTTTCGCAGGACCATTATCCCTTACAAAAAGGTGTCACAAAAGGGGCATGGGAAAATATTATTTTTGCACTAGCGCTCATCTTGCGCAAGTTTCCACCCCCGCTACCTCAACACACGCGACTAGCTCATTGTCCGTGCCCATGGCCGACTTGCCTGCATCTGTGCCATTTCCAACCCCGCGGCCGATTTTCGCGACCGCACCGGCTTACAACGCCGCGGTCGATTCATCTGTCCGAGCCACCTCTAATACTGTGGACGTCTTTACCATCCGTCTATCATGGCTTGGTCTACATCAACACAGGGCTGCCCCTGTCTCCATGAACTGTTTATTGAGTATAAAGCCAGTCCCTGCTCGGGTAGCCCGGTTTTCTTCCAACAACTCTGGAGCAAATTATCATATATTATCAACCACCGTCTGCACTGCATGGCTCAATGGGCAGGCGCACAAGTCGCCGCCACTACATTTTGGTTAACTTCAAACAACTAGTTGGAAGGAACCATTGGTCGAGTTGCTGACATGGCTCATATAGGATCATTTATAACCCGCCGCAGTCACCTCAACCTTCTGTGGATTCACATCGCATTATCAACGCCAACAATACAACTCTTATGCTATGATCAAATATGAAGAATCTCAAGCCAACTCTTTGAGTCGTCTTAAGGCTCAGGGGTTATGATGACATAACTCAGTAAATGACTGACAGTTTAAAGCAAGTCAAGAACTTCGGGTCAGTGGAGGGAAGATAACTCGGTCCTGGAGGCTGCTGTTATATTGATAGAAACTTAAAAGGTCGTCAGAAAATTTTCGGCTCAAAATGAAGATTCCGGTTAAAAATCCAGTTCAAGGGAAATTTGTCTCCCACAAAGCTTTGAAGCTCTCAAAGTCCGGTTTAAAAACTCCGATTGAGAAAGAAATTCATCTCTCGCAAGTTCGAGTTCTCAGAAAAATTGAAGGTTGCCAAAGAGAACTTGCTGCCATGATGCGTGGTTCAAACATGGGTATCCTGCCTTATTGGCTTATCATATCATTGGTCACTTGGGGGCTTCCTGCTCATTGAGCATAGCTATGACTACCCTCTTGATCCGGCTATCAAGCCCATATCATAAGAGCACAGCTCTGGTAACCTCGGTAATCCGGCTATCAAGCCCTTATCATAAGAGCACAACTTTGGTTACCTCGGTAATCCGGCTATCAAGCCCATATCATAAGAGCACAGCTCTGGTTACCTCGGTAATCGGGCTATCAAGCCCATATCATAAGAGCACAGCTCTGGTTACCTCGGTAATCCGGCTATCAAGCCCATATCATAAGAGCACAGCTTTGGTTACCTCAGTAATCCGGCTATCAAGCCCATATCATAAGAGCACAGCTCTAGTTACCTCGGTAATCCGGCTATCAAGCCCATATCATAAGAGCACAGCTCTGGTTACCTCGGTAATCCGGCTATCAAGCCCATATCATAAGAGCACAGCTCTTGTTACCTCGGTAATCCGGCTATCAAGCCCATATCATAAGAGCACAGCTCTAGTTACCTCGGTAATCCGGCTATCTAGCCCATACTATAAGAGCACAGCTCTGATTACCTCGGTAATCCAGCTATCAAGCCAATATTATAACTTCATATGAGCACAGCTCTGATTACTTTAGTAATCCGGCTATCAAGCCAAAATTCTAACTTCCTATGAGCATAGCTCCGAACTACTTGGAGGCTTAATGCCCGGGTTAAAGGGACCAAAGAGAGTCTATTGCACAGCACCGCTCAAACATAGGTACCCGGCCTTGATGGTTCACAATACATCCCTTGGGGGCTCCCCGATTCACAGAACATAGCTTTGATAACCCCTTCTTGGTTTGAAACGCCAGTATATTTTTCATTGCGCCATTGGAATCATGCGCTTATAAATCATTGGATTATTGCCCTCATTGGATATGGCAATGTAAACCAGCAGTATGAGCCAATTCTATAGATAAGGTATTCAAATCTTTAATAGCCAAACTTGGCTGGATTCTCATGAGGATATTGAATGATTGAGGTTTTCATACCGGATTATATTATTCAAATCTTAAATAGCCAATATGGCTGGATTTTTATTATGGTTATCAATAACTAGTATTATGATTGAGGTTTTCAAAGTCGAATTAGTGCAATGGCTATTATTTTATCAATGTATATAATTTATTCTACAATGGAAGGAATAGTCCCGAGTCGCTGCAGGCTTACGACCCAGCACTTGGGGGCTACATTATTGAAGTTGAGATTACATCAAATATGCAAGTCCCATGTCACTGCCAGCATGCACCATGGCACTTGGGGGCTAATGCAAAGTCATTCTTAATCCGCCTTAGTGAAGACCCGACTCATCACATTGTAATGAGCTGGCCCTTGGGGGCTACCAATTGCTCTTGTCAACAATTCAAGGTACACAAGTCTTAATCCATTATATTGAAGGGTTCACTGCTCAGTTGGTAAAGCACAAAGCTCTTAACCTTGTGGACGTGGGTTCAAGCCCATGTTGATGGTTACATCATATGATATTATTTTCAATGAAGTATATATAAAGTCCTAGCTCAATATTATCTTATTGAGCCGACCCTTGGGGCTACACGTTGCTCGAATCTACATGATCATATTTACAAAGTCCCTACTCACTATTGCATAATGACCTGGCCCTTGGGGGGCTACACTGCTTGAAGTTTTTTTTAGCATCAGGCAATTTCAAGTCCCAGGTTGCTGCAAGCATGACAACCCGACACTTGGGGGCTACATATGTGGAATAGTCAGTTCTGACTAGTGATTGAGATGAACAACATGGATTTCTTCAAAGTGGTAATATTTATATTGAAGCAAGTCTTAAGTCATCACTTTCATCTACTAAAGACTTGGGGGCTACAGGTATTATGCATATAAAGGAGGAACGTCTTCAAATTGTCAGTTTTGAGAAAATCAGGAAGATCAATTATATGACCCGATGTCAACAACAATTATGACCCGGCATTGTCTGTTTTATAACCTGACAATTTTGGTAATGATAAACCGGCAAGTTTTACATCTTCAAGCCGGCTGAAAGTCAGATGAGTATTTCAAGACCAATATTTTTTAAACCGGTGCTTTGGAAACCGATTCAAGTGGATTATTTCTTACAATATTTCTCTACAAGAGACCAATGTCAGCAAATTGACTCTGAAGCTAGCTTATTGACCCGGATTTCTCAAGAAAACTATCTGGATTTTTTGCATTCACAAAGTTTGAACATATCTACTAAAGGAGATTTTCTATGAGTTCATGGGCATGTATCATGAAGGAAATGACAAGGACTTAAAGATGATCAGGTGCCGGTTTACAAGAATTTTTAACCCGGAGTACAACTTGTCAAAGTTGTTCTTGTCTTTGTTTTCCAGGATCAGTTTAACATGGATAAATCCAAATTAAACTAGGGGCTAATGTCAGGGATGTACCCCGCGGTATGAACCAGCCGGAAATATGACCCAGCCGGGCTTGGCGGTTTACTTGAGACACAGTTGACACTTGGCGATTCACTAGTGACCCGCCCTGACCAGACGGTTTACAAGAAACCTGCCTGAACATTATGACGCACTGATAACCTGGAGGGCGGCGGACGGATGACAAGGCCCAAGGCCCAGAAGGCCTGTTTATGTTAATGGTGGGCCGATTTAAGAGGAAAGGCATGAGGAATATTTAGCTTATAAGGAGTTAAGACCCGGACTTGTATCTAGTTTTTATTAGAAGGCAGACTAGTCCTAATCCTAATAGGACTCCACATGTAACCTGCCCCTCTAACTTATATAAGGAGGGGCAGGGCACCCCAAGAGGGGGGAAGAAAATAACCTTAGGGATATACATAACTAGGAGAGCCTGTTTACGGCGACTCCCTCATGATGATAATGAGACTTAGCCACAAACAGCATGTAGGGTTGTTACCGGATGATGTTTCCCGGGGCCCGAAGCTGCCTAAACCCTTGTCTTATGTTGCGTCTCTCGATTCCGCTCAACCACTCTCAAGCTACCACATAGATGCGTTGGCCTCATGACTAAGTCCTCACACTACGACATCTGTCGTGACTATTCCACGACACCAGGCGTGTTGAAGAGGTTTCTCGCATCGTAAACCGGAGGTAAACGAATCTGGTGCCTCCTTCTCATGATGGCATTTGAAGCGTTTTGATCCAAGGTGAGCCGGAAAGAGTCTGCTTGAATCTGTTGTGCCTGAGCATCCAAAACAACTTGCTCTGTGGCTATCCTAGCATTCTCAGTCGCCAGCTCTTCCTTGGCTTGAGCTATTTCATATCGTAACCTCGCAAGATCCACCTTATGTTGTTCTTGAGTGTCCGGGCTCACCTCCAACCCCATCAAAGTCACCAAAGCCTCCAACAACTCTGTCAGAACCTGAGCCGGCGGGCGGGCGGAGCCGCTAGCACTAGCCGTCGCCGCAGCCGTTGAGCTGGAGGTCATAGCCGCGGTGATCGTTGAGCCAAGCGCTGGCTGTGTACCGGCCATGAAGATTGCAACCCTTTTCAGCGGCTCATAGGGGTCCGGAATACTGTTTCCATCGGAACAGCCCCCAAGCCAGCCGTCCTGCAGTTGATACATTGAATTGGCCTCACCGGTTGACGATTCACCATAAGAGTGGATGGCGTCTCACCACCAGGCACAGATCCTTCCTCAAATTCCGCCCCATGGATGAAACCAACAAAAGGCATGCTTCACAGTGGCCTGAACCTTGGTGGGTCGTGCACGCTGAGCCGTCTCGATGATGTCGGTGTAGGTGTCCGGCTCAGGGCCCGATTCGCCGATCTTGCCGATGAAGACGTGGATTCCGCCAAAGGGGACCCGGTACCCGTACTCAATTGAGCCGGCCTCGGAGCCCCAGCCTCCGTCGTTGATGTAGAGCTTGCCACGACGACTCTTGGTCATCAGGCCCACAGCATATCCCTTGATCCCTGTGAAGCTTCCCTTCAAGAACTCGAAACCACCGTGCGCTGGCCCCATGGTGGGCGCCAACTGTTGTGGACTTAACACGGCAGTTGTCCTAGCAGAAGGTCTTAGTCGTGGAGCCATCACAACTAGGTTAGCTTAAAGGGGTTAATCGAGACAAAGGACACAGGGAGTTTTGATACGTCCATTTTGCATCATGTTTTCTTACTGTTAGTTACAATGTTTTTATCCATAATAATGCTTTTTGGAATAATTCTAATGCCTTTTCTTTCATAATTTGCAAGGTACACACCAAGAGGGAGAATTCCAGCAACTAGAAATCTGCACCTGAAAAAGCTACGTCAGGCCACCTATTCTGCACAACTCCAAATGAGCTGCAACTCCACGAGGATTTTTTATGAATTATTTAAGAATTATTGGAGCCAATAAACACCAGAGTGGGGCCACCAGGTGGGCACAACCCACCTGGGCGCGCCAGGCCCCCCTGGCGCGCCCTGGTGGCTTGTGGTCTCCTCGGCCCACCTCCGGTGCCCATCTTCTGGTATATAAGTGATTTTTACCTAGATAAAATAAGGGGACGACTTTCGGGACGGAGCGCCACCATCTCGAGGTGGAACTTGGGCAGGAGCACTTTTGCCCTCCGGCGGAGCGATTCTGCCGGGGGAACTTCCCTGACGGAGGGGGAAATCATCGGCATCATCATCACCAACAACTCTCCCATCTTGGGGAGGGCAATCTCCATCAACATCTTAAACAGCACCATATCATCTCAAACCCTAGTTCATCTCTTGTATTCAATCTTGTTACCGGAACTATAGATTGGTGCTTGTGGGTGACTAGTAGTGTTGATTACATCTTGTAGTTGATTACTATATGGTTTATTTGGTGGAAGATTATATGTTGAGATCCAATATGCTATTTAATACTCCTCTGATCATGAGCATGTTTATCATTTGTGAGTAGTTACTTTTGTTCTTGAGGTCACGAGAGAAATCATGTTGCAAGTAATCATGTGAACTTGATATGTGTTCGAAATTTTGATAGTATGTATGTTGTTATTCCCTTAGTGGTGTCATGTGAATGCCGACTACATGAAACTTCACATATTTGGGCCTAAAGGAATGCATTGTGGAGTAGTAAATAGATGGTGGGTTGTGAGAGTGACAGAAACTTAAACCCCAGTTTATGCACTACTCCGTAAGGGACCGATCGGTTCCTAGAGTTTAATGCTATGGTTAGAATTTATTCTTAATATTTTTCTCGTAGTTGCGGATGCTTGCGGGAGGGTTAATCATAAGTAGGAGGTTTGTTCAAGTAAGAACAACACCTAAGCACTGGTCCACCCACATATCATATTATCAAAGTAGGAATGCAAATCAAACCAACATGATGAAAGTGACTAGATGAAATTCCCTTGTACCCTCAAGAACGTTTTGCTTATCATAAGAGACCGTTTTGGCCTGTCCTTTGCCTCAAAAGGATTGGGCTACCTTGTGGCATACTTGTTACTATTATTGTCACTTGCTTGCTACAAATTATCTTGCTATCAAACTACTCTGCTACTTACAATTTCAGCACTTGCAGACATTAGCTTACTGAAAAGTACTTGTCATTTCCTTCTGCTCCTCATTGGGTTCGACACTCTTACTTACCAAAAAGAGCTACAATTGATCCCCTATACTTGTGGGTCATCAAGGCTATTTTCTGGCGCCGTTGCCGGGGAGTGAAGCTCCTTTGGTAAGTGGAATTCGGTAAGGGAACATTTATATAGTGTGCTGAAATTTATTGTCACTTGTTACTATGGAAAACAATCCTTTGAGGGGTTTGTTTGGGGTATCTTCACCTCGTCTGGAACCACAATTGGCTACCCCTCAACCTACTGCACCTACTGAAAATATTGAATATGAAATTCCTTCGGTATAAAAGAACAACTGCTAGCTAATCCTTATGTAGGAGATGGAACAGAACATCCTGATATGCACTTGATACATGTGGAACAAATTTGTGGATTGTTTAAGCTTGCAGGTTTACCCAGGGATGAAGTTATGAAAAAGGTTTTCCCTTTATCTTTAAAGGGAAAAGAATTGGCATGGTATAGGCTATGCGATGATAATGGATCATGGAATTGGAATCGTTTGAAATTGGAGTTCCACCAAAAAATTATCCTATGCGTCTAGTTCATCGTGATCAGAATTATATATATAACTTTTGGCCTCATGAAGGAGAAAGTATTGCTCTAGCTTGGGGGAGGCTTAATTCAATGTTATATTCATGCCCCAATCATGAGCTCTCAAGAGAAGTTATTATTCAGAACTTTTATGATCGGCTTTCTCGTAATGATCAAACCATGCTGGATACTTCTTGTGATGGTTCTTTTATGAAGAAAACTATTGAATTCCGGTGGGGTCTTTTGGAAAGAATTAAACGCAACTCTGAAGATTGGGAACTCGACAAAGGTAAAGAGTCAGGTATAAAGCTTATGTATGATTGTGTTAAATCTTTTATGGATACTGATGCTTTTCAAATGTTTAGCACTAAATATGGACTTGACTCTGAGATAGTAGCCTCCTTTTGCGAATCATTTGCTACTCATGTTGAACTCCCTAAAGAGAAGTGCTTTAAATATCACCCACCTATTAAAGAAGATATTAAAGATCTGGTACCAGTTAAAGAAGAAACTATACTCTATAATGTTGATCTAGTTGTTCCTACTGCTTATATTGAGAAACCCCCTTTTCCTGTTAGGATAAAGGAACATTCTAAAGTTTCAACTGTGGTTAACAAAAGCTTTGTTAGAACACCTAAACCAGATGAACAAATTAAAGTAGAACCTAATGTTGCTATGGTTAAAGATCTCTTGGAAGAAGATATAGATGAGCATGTTATTTACTTCTGTGCAGAAGCTGCTAGAATTGCTAAACCCGAAAAAGGGATAAAAATAGACCAGTTCTTGGCCTGCCTGTCATTTCAGTTAAAATAGGAGATCACTATTATCATGGTTTATGTGACATGGGTGCTAGTGTGAGTGCTATTCCTTACAAGTTATATCAAGAAATTAGGGAAGACATAGCACCTACAGAGTTAGAAGACATGGATGTTACTATTAAACTTGCAAATAGAGACACCATATCACCTTGTGGGATTATTAGAGATGTTGAAGTCTTGTGTGGGAAAATAAAATACCCTACTGACTTTCTTGTTCTTGTTACCCCACAAGATGACTTTTGTCCCATTATCTTTGGTAGACCTTTCTTGAACACAGTTAATGCTAAGATAGATTGCCAGAAAAAAACTGTGGGTGTTAGTTTTGGAGATGAGTCTCATGAGTTTAATTTTTCCAAGTTTAGTAGAAATCATCATGAAAAAGAATTGCCTAGTAAGGATGAATTAATTGGTCTTGCTTCTATTGATGTGCCACCTACTGATCCTTTAGAACAATACTTGCTAGACCATGAGAATGATTTACATATGCATGAAAGAAATGAAATAGATAAGATTTTCTTTGAACAACGTCCTCTGCTTAAACATAGTTTGCCTATTGAAACTAGTGGAGGTCCTCCTCCACCTAAAGGTGATCCTGTGTTTGAACTAAAACAATCGCCAAACACTTTGAAATATGCTTATCTTGATGAAAAGAAGATATATCCTGTTATTATTAGTGCTAACCTTTCAGAACATGAAGAAGAAAGATTATTGAAAGTTCTAAGGAAGCACCGAGCTGCTATTGGATATACTCTTGATGATTTAAAGGGCATCAGTCCCACTCTATGTCAGCACAAAATTAATATGGAACCTGATGCTAAACCAGTTGTTGATCACCACCATCGGTTAAATCCGAAGATGAAAGAGGTGCTAAGAACGGAAATATTAAAACTTCTAGAAGCAGGTATAATCTATCCTATAGCTGATAGTAGATGGGTAAGTCATGTTCATTGTGTCCCTAAGAAAGGAGGTATAACTGTTGTTCCTAATGATAAGAATGAACTTATCCCACAAAGAATTGTTACATGCTATAGAATGGTAATTGATTTTAGAAAATTAAATAAAGCTACTAGAAAAGATCATTACCCTTTGCCTTTTATTGATCAAATGCTTGAAAGATTATCTAAGCACACACACTTTTGCTTCCTTGATGGATATTTTGGCTTTTCACAAATACCTGTTTCTCAACCTGATCAAGAAAAAACCACTTTTACTTGTCCTTTTGGAACCTATGCTTATAGACGTATGTCTTTTGGTTTATGTAATGCACCTGCTACTTTTCAAAGATGCATGATGGCTATATTCTCTAATTTTTGTGAAAAGATTGTTGAGGTTTTCATGGATGACTTCTCTGTCTATGGGAAGTATTTTGATGATTGTTTAAGCAATCTTGATCGAGTTTTGCAGAGATGTGAACAAACAAATCTTGTCTTGAATTGGGAAAAGTGCCACTTTATGGTTAATGAAGGCATTGTCTTGGGTCATAAAATTTCTGAAAGAGGTATTGAAGTGCACCAAGCTAAGGTTGATGCAATTGAGAAAATGCCATGTCCTAAGTACATAAAAGGTACTCGTAGTTTCCTAGGTCATACTGGTTTCTATAGGAGGTTTATCAGGGACTTTTCTAAAATTTCTAGGCCTCTTACTAATCTTTTGCAAAAGGATATTCCTTTTATTTTTGATGATGATTGTATTTAAGCCTTTGAAACACTCAAGAAAGCTTTAATCTCTGCACCTATAGTTCAACCACCTGATTGGAACTTGCCTTTTGAAATTATGTGTGTTGGTAGTGATTATGCTGTTGGTGTTGTTCTAGGACAAAGAGTTGATAAGAAATTGAATGTTATTCATTATGCTAGTAAAACTCTAGACAGTGCTCAAAGAAATTATGCTACAACTGAAAAAGAATTCTTAGCAGTGGTGTTTGCTTGTGATAAGTTAAGACCTTATATTGTTGATTCTAAAGTAACTGTCCACACAGACCATGCTGCTATTAAATATCTTATGGAGAAGAAAGATGATAAACCTAGACTTATTCGTTGGGTTCTCTTGTTACAAGAATTTGATTTACATATCATTGATAGAAAAGGAGCTAAGAACCCCGTAGCTGATAACTTGTCTAGGCTTGTGTCGGTGTTCTGGGAATGGGGGTCCCCAGACTTGCCTGCCGGCGACCCACGGTGTGGCTCCACAAGTGGGCCCGTATGACCCATCTTCACCAGAAAGCACTCAAGACCCTCGCGAGGGGCCAAGCCTCACGAGGCGGATGACACAAGAGCTCCTCGGGAGTGGCCTCACCAGGCTGGCTCGTGAGGGGCAGAGAGATCAAGGCAAGGCAAACCTCGCGAGGTTCTCATGACATAAGCCATGACGGCCAAGGCTAGGCGGGCGCCAGCGCGCATAGTGTCCTTGCTTCCTCTTTGGTGCTAAGGAGGCAAGCGCATGTGAGGATTACCAAGGCATCAAGCAAAGGTTTCCATATCGGTGCAACGAGACCAAGACCAGCAGGACGGAAGGACGGAGGTCACCGTGGAGCCCAAGACAGTGTCACCACGAGAGCCTTTGGCATGCGAAGACCGCTTATGTCAGGCTAAGTTGTACCAGTTGTTCCCCTTCAAACTTGGTCGTTGTGGGATCCCTTCCCGCTCAATATTTGGGAAGAGGACCCGAGCCTCTATAAATAGGACTAGCCATCACAGAGGGAGGGGGACGACGGATCGAACCCTTCTCCAGCTCATCGAGCACAAGAACACCTCACCTCAGGAGGCTGTTCTTCCTCTTGTACTGTTCATCCCCAGCCCAAGAGGCAATCCACCACCACCACACCGGAGTAGGGTATTACACCACAACGGTGGCCCAAACCAGTATAAATATTGTGTCCTCGTGTCTTTGGGTTCGGCGAGCTAGTCCGTGAGATCGTGGAGTGTGAGAGCGAGGGAGAGGAGAGATCTTCGTGCGCACCCCAGCATTCGAACCTCAAGGGTTTTGCCGGAACCCGAAATCCTACATTTGGCCCGCCAGGTAGGGGTGCGCCGGAGCTTTCCTTCCAATGATCTGTGCTTCGCCGCCACCGTGCTCCGCCCCCATGGCAAGCGTAGTGCTTTCCGCTCTGATGACCGATGCCAGCGGCAGGGCCAGGGGGCTCCGAGCCTTGGCCCCCGCCTTACGACAGGTGAAGTGGCCGCCCAAGTTCAAGCCAGAGATGCCACCGCGCTACGACGATGCGGCGGATCCGGTGGCTTTCCTGCTAGCGTACGAGGAGGTCGTCCTCAAAGCTGGGGGCGACAACAGGGTCATGCCCAACTGGCTTCCCATGGCCCTTACGGGTGCACCGCATACCTGGCTGCTCACCCTCCCAGGATCTTCCGTGGCGTCTTGGGAGCAGTTGCGCGACCTCTTCACCGAGCGTTTCACGACGCCAGCACCCCACGCTGTAGCAGCCCTCCTCAGTGGCTCGCAAGCGCCACCCTCAGACCACCACCTCAAGCCGTTCCTTTGCCAGATCGGCTCCACTTCCACGCGCCAGGGGGGTCCCCCAGGCTGGGCGGCGCCCGAGGCCGGCCTCACCTTTGACTCAGGGGACCACCCCATCACCACCACCGGCTCGGGTGTGCTCCCAATGCTTTGCACGCCCACCATTTGCAGCGTGGCCGTCACTAAGACCCTCATCGACGGTGGCGCCGGCCTCAATGTGCTCTCCGTGGAGGCCTTCAGCCTTCTTCACGTACCAGTCGGGCGGCTTCGCCTCAGCAAGCCTTTCTCAGGAGTTGGCGGCAGCACCGCCCACTCCCTGGGATAGATCTGCCTTCCAATCACCTTCGGCACACGCGACAACTACCGCACCGAGCTGTTCGACTTCGACATCGCCCGCATCGGCCTCCCGCACAACGTCATCCTTGGGTACCCAGCTATGGCCCAGTTTATGGCAGCAACCCATCCGGCTTACAACCTCATGAAGATGCCTGGGAGCAAGGGCGTCCTCACCATCGAGGGGGACTGTCGGTGTCAAAACCGGCGGATCTCGGGTATGGGGTCCCGAACTGTGCGTCTAGGCGGATGGTAACAGGAGACAAGGGACACGATGTTTTTACCTAGGTTCGGGCCCTCTTGATGGAGGTAAAACCCTACTCCTGCTTGATTAATATTGATGATATGGGTAGTACAAGAGTAGATCTACCACGAGATCAAAGAGGCTAAACCCTAGAAGCTAGCCTATGGTATGATTGTTGTTCGTCCTACGGACTAAAACCCTCCGGTTTATATAGGCACCGAAGAGGGTTAGGGTTACACAGAGTCGGTTACAATGGTAGGAGATCTACATATCCGTATCGCCAAGCTTGCCTTCCACGCCAAGGAAAGTCCCATCCGGACACGGGACGAAGTCTTCAATCTTGTACCTTCATAGTCCAGGAGTCCGGCCAAAGGTCATAGTCCGGCTATCCGGACACCCCCTAATCCGGGACTCCCTCAGTAGCCCCCGAACCAGGCTTCAATGAGGACGAGTCCGGCGCGTAGATTGTCTTCAGCATTGCAAGGCGGGTTCTTCTCCTTATTCTGTGTACCTGTTGAATAGTTTTCGGCTTCTCGTAAATATCACGCTCCTTGGCTTCCACGCCCAATAATGGCCATCTTCCATGTGTTGAACGAATGCGAAAAGCCAGGGTATTTTTACATTTACCCCCCTAGCTGCACAAATGAGATGCCTATATAAGAGACGAGGATTTAGATCCGAATCACACCATCATCCCTTCGCGAGCTTTCATCGAAGCGCATCTGACAGAAATCCATTCCATCATGGACAGTCGACGCTGCTCCTCCTCTCGCCCTCCCAGTTCTCAACCTGGAGATTGGGAGAGATGCTCCGTCCCGCACAGCGAGCTAGTGACGCTCCAAACCAAGGGATTTCTTCCCCCAGCCTTCATGGTTCCGGTTCGAGCCGGACTCGCCACCTATAAGGGCGGAAAACAAGCGAAGAGCGTCCCCAGTCCCTCCCAAGGAGAGCGGGTATGTCTTATCCCTTATTTGATAAGAGGGCTCGGATTTCCAATTCATCCGTTTCTCCGGGGGCTCCTAGAGTTCTATGGCCTCCGGTTGCACAACCTTACGCCTGCCTCCATTCTGCATATTGCAGGCTTCGTGGCCCTTTGCGAGCTGTTTTTGGGCATCGAGGCTCATTTCGCGCTGTGGAAGAGGTTGTTCTGCCTCGTACCCAATTCTCAGGAGGGGTCGATATATCAAGTGGGCGGAGCCGAACTATGGCGCACCGCCGGGACCGGATATCTATTCGGAACCCCGAAGAATGCGTCCGAAGACTGGCCTTTGGAATGGTTTTATATAGAAGATGTCCCCCTGCCGGACCCTGTTCGGATCGGCCTCCCGGAGTTCAGTAATGCTCCTTTGAGGAAACGCCTAAGCTGGTGTCCACGGAGCCCTCAGAGGGAAAATGACAGGGACGTCCTTTACCTGATGAGCCGAATAAGGTTGTTGGCTCATTCCAGACTGACCATGATCGGGCTCATGGCCACATGCACTATGCGAGGGGTGCAGCCGCTTTAGTATAGAGGCCACCCCATGTGGGATTTCAACGGGGAGGGTGATGCCACCCGCCATGGCCGTAAGGGGCCGGGATTGGTCGCCGATCTGATGAAGACCTTGTCCGCATTATACAAGGGAGAAGAGGAGGAATTTCTTCGCGTCAATCCACAGGACGGATTTTCTATGAACAATCCTCCAAGCTGGGTAAGCGGACATTTCTTTTTGCCCATCCAATCCATATTCCCATAGTCAAGTATCTCATTTTGTGATTTCGACGCAGGAACTGCGCCAGGCCATAAAAGATATAAACAGCCTGCCTCCACAACCCGAAGATCCAGAACGGTTCCTCGATCCGGCCTCCCAAGAGGATCCGGACATATCGGTGGAGCTGATTGATGGGGTATTTTACCAACTGAGCATCGACAATGCCTTGGTTGCCATTATGGCCGATTACCCCGGAATATTTCCAGCCTCACAGGTAACTGAGACCAAAGTCCCAATACTTTGAAAATGATCCACCCGTGCTTATCTTTGATCACCGTGTATCAATGGTGTTTTGCAGGGGGAGCCCTTGAGGTGGAAGGCCGAGCCTGCGGCGGCTAGCCGACAAGGGGCAGCAAGGCCCAGCAGGCTGAAAAGAAGTGCGGTCTGGGTTGAGACGCCGGCGCCATGGTATGGCATGCCGCCTTATTCCCAGGTTTTATTCCCGGAAGGTATACTAACGCTCGTGCTCTCTTCAGGAAAAAGAGCGCTCGTCGGACTATATCTGGAGAGGCTGCCAACCGAGTCTCCACCAGCCAGGCTTCAAAGCCAGGTCCAGAGGCGGAGGCGAACACGAGGCGTGCGTCAGACACTCCTCCGACAGAGGATGCCGACGGACTATCTGCCACCAATTCCGAGGTGGAGAGTGCCATGAATCACAGGCGTCGTCGGACTGTTCTTCGTGACACATGTTTCTCCCAAGAGGCATTGGATGCCTTCAATTCGGGAGATGCGCACCTCCGTGCCGCTCAAAATGGTCTAGCCAGAGCCATGGAGCAGTATGTGAAAGACATACGGTTGAGAAAATTTGATGGTTATATATACCAGTAGCCCCGAAGACTTGAAATAGTTAGAATAGCTGATTTAAGGATCATTTATTATGTAGGATCTATCCACAACGAATACCCAACTGTCACAGGAGCTGGAAGAGTGCAAAGCCCAACTTGAGGCCGCACTAGCCGCTGCAGGGGAGGCCAAGGAGACCCCCTCTGGTAATATACGCTTCGAAAGATAAGTATGTTGTGAAGTGTGGCATATGTATAAATCTGACAATATCATTGCAGATGGCGCCGGAGTAGATACGGACAAGCAACAACTCTTGCGCCGGTTAAAAGCCGGGGAGAGCATGCTTACGAGGGTGAGGCAGGAGAAGAATATTCTCCAAGATGCCAACACCCAGCTGGGAGAGGAACTCAAAGATGTTCGTGCCCAGCTGGCGGACTCCGTGAAGGAGAATCGACGGCTTTGACGCGGCATTTTTAGTAAGTTCTTGAACAAACTTTGAAAAAGAGTTCGGCGAAGAATTCGACTAACAGAGTTACGTCTATAGATATGCTCACAGGTCGTCCTGCAGAGGAAATGCCCGGTTCTACGGGTGACCTTCTTCTAGAGCTCTTACAACTACACGAACGAGTTCGGCAGGTGATGAAAGGCGTCGCCCAGGCCTTGTGGCCATCTGTCTCCTTGCCCGAGGGCCTTGGGGAGCTTGCAGAGAGGCTCCAGGGAGCGCAGCGGCGCTTCCGATTATGGAAGATACCGGCCTGCCGTCAAGGCGCCAGGGAGGCCTGGGCCATGGTGAAGATGCGGTACACGAAGGCTAACCCAAACCACATGGCCGAGGTCGGACCTGTGGGGCCCGATGGGAAGGAGATCCCTGTGAGCTTAGTGTACGGCCAGGTAGAATTGGCCGCAAAGTATTCCCAGCAGGACTGTAAACTAGATAGCCTGTTAGATGCCATTGAAGAGGAATACAATCAGTCAAATTGACTATGTAATTTAAGATGACATGTGAAATGCCTTCTAGCCGGATTGTAGATCGTTTGTCATAGCGGACCTTTTCGCTTCAACTTCGGGACCAAGTAGTCCGGAGTGTGTCCGAATACCCTCACGGTTATATGAAAACTGGGGCATGCGTGGAGACCAGGCGTAGGGGTCATTAGTGCTTTATCAGACAAGTGCCCGACTAGTTATGTTATATTACATGGTTAGTAAGAAACATCTTCCAGGGAGAATAGTTTCGTTAGGGGTTCCTTTCCCTGGGAGGCATGCCCTAAAGTGCATGTCTGGACTGCGAAAAAAGCAGGAAAACATCTGGGGGAAGATAAATAAATAGGTAAGAAATATTCTTTTAGTTCACCGACCGGATATTCTCTTAAGAACGCTAGCTTTCGGCTTCACCCAGTCTGAGGTACACATCCGGCTGACCCGGCAGTAATAATCACAGAGGTGCTCCCTTTACCACCTAGCCGAACAATCGGGAACGTAGGGGTAAACACAGGAGCCAGGCAACCCAGCTTGGCAAAAACTTAGGTCATATTGATGCATATAATGGTGAATAAAAGGTACGCACAGAAGTGTGACACATGTATTGGGCATGAAGCCCTTATAAATAAGCTTCTATGAAAGAAGCCCCCAGGTACAATGAGCGCGGATAGCACGTCAAGTGTGTGCGAACAATGCGCTAGCGAGCCTTCAAAGGCTAGAAGGAAAAAGGAGGGAGAATAAGAAAAATAGAGGACAGCTAAAGTGTAAAATATGGACAGAGGAAGGAGACGAACTCAGAATCCGACGCTAGGCGTAGAATCTTCGGAGACGGGCTACGTTCCATGGGTTCGGCTCGAGTCGGTTATCCGATGCATCTCGCAGACGGTACGCTCTACCGGTCAGGACTTGGTCGATGATATAGGGACCTTCCCATTTGGGCTTGAGTTTGTCCTTTTTCTTGTCTGGCAGGCGTAGAACTAGCTCGCCAACATTGTAAGTTTTGGCCTGTACTTCCCTGCTTTGATATCTTTGAGCCTGCTGTTGATAGAATGCGGAACGGGATTTTGCTACGTCGCGCCCCTCCTCCAAGGCGTCCAAACTGTCCTGCCGATCAAGCTCGGCTTCTCTTTCTTCGTACATGCGCGCGCGAGGTGAGTCATGAATTATGTCGCAGGGCAGAACTGCCTCTGCGCCGTATACCATAAAGAATGGTGTGAATCCGGTCATCCGATTCGGAGTGGTCCGCAGCCCCCAGAGTACGGAGTCGAGCTCCTCTACCCAGTGCGTGTTAGATTCCTTGAGGGACCGCACTAATCTGGGTTTGATGCCGCTCATAATTAGACCATTTGCTCGCTCAACTTGACCGTTAGTTTGAGGGTGATAGACTGAAGCATAGTCGAGCTTGATGCCCATGTTTTTGCACCAGAGTTTGACCTCGTCGGCCATAAAGTTTGTGCCGTTATCAGTGATGATGTTGTGGGGGACACCGTAACGGTGTATGACCCCTAATATGAAGTCTATCACCGGTCCGGATTCGGCCGTCTTAACAGGCTTGGCCTCTATCCATTTGGTGAATTTATCCACCATGACCAGTAGGTATTTTTGCTTGTGGGCTCCCCCTTTAAGAGGTCCAACCATGTCAAGCCCCCAGACCGCGAAGGGCCAGGTGATGGGTATAGTTTTGAGAGCGGTGGGTGGCATGTGGCTTTGATTAGCAAAGAGCTGGCATCCAACTCATCATTGGACTAAGTCCTGAGCATCTGCCCGGGCCGTCGGCCAATAAAATCCTGTATGGAAGGCCTTGCCTACAAGGGCCCGGGTTGCAGCGTAGTGCCCGCCGAGTCCGACATGAATTTCAGCCATAATATTCCGCCGTTCCTCTTCGGAGATACACCTTTGAAGGACTCCGGTTGTGCTTTTCTTATAAAGCTCTCCCTCGTGGCCCTTATAGGCTTTAGATCGCTGCACTATGCAGCGGGCCTCGTTTTGGTCCTCGGGAAGTTCCTACCTGGTTAGGTAGGCTAGGAATGGTTCTGTCCACGGGGCAATGACTGCCATTATTACGTGGGCTGAGGGTGTTATTTCGTTGGCAGAACCACCAACTGTGTCAGAATGTTCGGTGTGGGGTAGTGCGGTTGGGTCCGGGTTGTTATTTCCGGACTCTCCCTCCCATAATACGGATGGCTTGAACAGCCTCTCTAGGAAGATGTTGGGGGGCGGCATCGCGCTTTGCGCCAATGCGTGCCAACACATCTGCTGCCTGGTTGTTATCCCAGGCTATATGGTGAAATTCGAGCCCCTCAAACCGAGCTGACATTTTTAGGACGGCATTGCGATAAGCTGCCATTTTCGGATACTTGGCATCAAAGTCTCCATTTATTTGGGATATCGCGAGGTTCGAATCCCCACGCACCTCTAGGCATTGAATGCCCATGGAGACTGCCATCCGGAGACCATGTAGAAGGGCCTCGTATTCGGCTGCGTTGTTGGAGTCCGTATACATTATCTGGAGTACGTATTGAACTGTATCTCCGGTTGGGGACGTCAGAACGACGTCAGCTCCTAGGCCAGCCAACATTTTGGAGCCGTCGAAGTGCATTATCCAATTGGAATATGCGCCGTACTCTTTAGGGAGTTCGGCTTCAGTCCATTCGGCGACGAAGTCGGCCAAAACTTGCGACTTAATAGCTCGCCGTGGCTTATAGGTTATGTCGAACGGGAGGAGCTCAATGGCCCATTTGGCAATCCGTCCCATCGCGTCGCGGTTGTTTATAATGTCGTTAAGAGGTACTTCGGAGGCTACAGTTATCGAACACTCTTGAAAGTAGTGTCGCAGCTTCCGGGATGCCATAAACACCGTGTATGCTATCTTTTGATAATGCGGGTACCGTGACTTGCATGGGGTTAGGACAGTGGACACGTAGTAAACTGGTTTTTGAAGGGGGGACTTGTGTCCGTCCGTCTCTCGTTCGACAACGAGCACCGCGCTTACAACTTGATGAGTTGCCGCGATATATAATAGCATTGGTTTGCCCATGTTGGGCGCGGCCAGGACCGGGTTTGTTGCCAATATGGCTTTTATTTCTTCGAGTCTGGCCGTGGCGGCATTCGTCCACTCGAAGTGTCCGGTGCGTCGGAGGAGGCGATAAAGGGTAATGCCTTTTCTCCCAAATGGGAGATAAAGCGGCTTAGAGCCGCCACGCATCGAGTCAATTTTTGTATTTGTTTGAGGTCTTTTGGGATATCCAATTGTGACAGAGCTCGGATCTTGGCTGTGTTTGCTTCAATTCCTCTACCGGATACGATGAAGCCCAAGAGCTTTCCGGCTGGTACACCAAAAACGCATTTTTCCGGGTTAAGCTTGATGTCATATGTTCGGAGATTATCGAATGTGAGCCTCAAGTCGTCTACTAGAGTTTCGACATGCTTGCTTTTGACGACCACATCATCTACGTATGCCTCCACTGTTTTGCCGATCTGGTTTGCCAGACATGTTTGAATCATGCGCTGATATGTTGCGCCGGCGTTTTTGAGCCCGAAGGGCATTGTGTTGAAGCAGAATGGGCCGTATGGAGTGATGAATGTCGTTGCGGCTTGGTTAGGCTCTACCATCTTAATTTGGTGGTAGCTGGAGTATGCGTCGAGGAAGCACAATGAATCGTGTCCTGCGGTAGCATCGATAATTTGATCGATGCGGGGGAGGGGGAAGGGATCCTTTGGGCAAGCCTTGTTGAGGTCCTTGAAATCGACGCATAGGCGCCAGGATTTGTCCTTCTTTGGTACCATCACCAGGTTTGCTAGCCAGTCTGGATGTTTTATATCTCTGATGAATCCAGCCTCCAATAGTTTGGCTAGCTCCTCTCCCATGGCCTGTCTCTTGGGTTCGGAGAAACGCCGAAGAGCCTGTTTGACTGGCTTGAATCCTTTTAGGATGTTTAGGTCGTGCTCGGCCAGCCGGCGTGGGATTCCTGGCATGTCTGAAGGGTGCCAGGCAAAAATGTCCCAATTTTCGCGTAGGAATTCTCTTAGTGCGGCGTCTACATCGGGATTTAATTGTGCCCCGATGGAGGCCGTTTTTGTAGGGTCCGTTGGATGGACTTGGAATTTGACTATTTCGTCCGCTGGTTTAAAGGAGGTGGACTTGGATCTCTTATCAAGTATCACATCGTCCCTATTCACCGTGGAGCGCAGCGTAGTGAGTTCCTCGGCCGCTAGGGCTTCGGATAGTGCCTCAAGGGCCAGTGCGGCTGTCTTATTTTCGGCGCGGAGTGCTATGTTCGGGTCACTAGCAAGAGTGATGATTCCGTTCGGCCTGGGCATTTTGAGCTTCATGTACCCATAATGGGGTACAGCTTGAAAAATTGTGAATGCCTCTCGCCCTAATAGAGTGTGGTATCCGCTGCTGAACGGGGCCACTTGGAACGTGACCTCCTCGGACCTGTAATTATCCGGCGTGCCGAACACCACATCGAGTGTGATTTTTCCTGTACAGCGTGCTTCCCGACTGGGGATTATTCCTCTAAAGGTTGTGCTGCTTCGCTCAATGTGGCTCCAGTCTATTTCCATTTTTCGGAGGGTTTCCTCGTAAATGAGGTTTAATCCGCTGCCGCCGTCCATGAGTACCTTGGTAAGGCGAAAGCCGTCCACTATCGGACTTAGGACCAATGCGGCTGGTGCTCGGGTTGTTCAGAATTTAGGTTCGTCACTTGCATTAAAGGTAATAGCCGTGTCACTCCATGGGTTTATTGTTGCTACTTGGTAGACTTCGGCAAGGCTAGGGAGTGTTCGTTTCCGCATATTATTCGATGCGAAAGTCTCGAAGACTGTTAATACCGTACTGGTATCCCTGGGCTGCTGCTCTAGAGCTAGAAGCTCTTCGCCACTTTTGGCCACCTGCCATAGTATCCAACATGCTCTAAGGCTATGAGTTGGAGTGGCGCCCTCTGTACTATGAATTTTACAGGGTCCATTGAGCCATCCCTCCAGTACGGTTCCATGCCCTATAGAGGGTTTTTGCTTTTTGGTATTTAACCCAGGTGCCTGGCGATGATGCACCCTTTTATTTCGGACTGGGGTTGTATTCAAGGCCGGATTGTCCCAAAATCTTGCTTCGGTTTTCCAGGCGCTTTCCATCGCACAGTACTTTCGTACTATGGACGCCAAGTCGGCAAAACGTGTAATGTCACAGCGACTTATAGCGTTGAGGATCCCGTTGTCAGTGCAATTATTGCAAAAGAATGAGATTGTGTCCTCCTCGCGGCCGTCCTTTATCTTGTCCATAACCAAGAGGAATCTGGCCCAGTAATGGTGTACTGCTTCTGCGGGCTCTTGCCAAATTTGAGATAGGTCGCTTATGTTTGGGTGAGCGGGTGGAATTAAATCCGGAACCTCGCCCGATCTGAGACTTAAGGGCCAAGGAGCTTCCGAACTTGGAAGCTTGGATTCTTGGATGTTGTCCAATGAATCTAGCCCGCTGCCTGACTTTAGGTTCAGGGCTTGAGTGACGTCCTCTCCTCCGCGGGAATCTGGCATGGAGGGATCGGGAATCCGGACGTAGCTAGTCCTTAAGATAGAAGAAGGGTCGCCGTATTGTCCCTCTACCACAACAACGTGGTGGGTAACCTGGGGAGAGTTAATCTCTCTCAGATCGAGTTTAGGCCCAATCTGATCATAGTCTGTAGCGACTCCCAGGGCGGCGATGCGATCCAAGAGCTCGTTTAAGGAAGAGGGCTCCATCGAATCTAACTGCTCCGCGAGTTCCGAGTTAACGTGAAGATTGCTTTAGATGACCCGAGAAGTCATCGTCGGCGCGGCGGCCGAACAGGCGGTCATAAGAAAACCACCTAGCCGGAGAGTTTGGCCGACAGCCAAAGCTTCTTTTGCAACAGTGCCGTCTTTAAAGACGGGATGAGGCATCCTTCCTGACGGCGACGACACAGAGGAACTCTCAATGAAAGCACCAATGTCGGTGTCAAAACCGGCGGATCTCGGGTAGGGGGTCCCGAACTGTGCGTCTAGGCGGATGGTAACAGGAGACAAGGGACACGATGTTTTTAGCCAGGTTCGGGCCCTCTCAATGGACGTAAAACCCTACTCCTGCTTGATTAATATTGATGATATGGGTAGTACAAGAGTAGATCTACCACGAGATTAGAGAGGCTAAACCCTAGAAGCTAGCCTATGGTATGATTGTTGTTCGTCCTACGGACTAAAACCCTCCGGTTTATATAGGCACCGGAGAGGGTTAGGGTTACACAGAGCCGGTTACAATGGTAGGAGATCTACATATCTGTATCGCCAAGCTTGCCTTCCACGCCAAGGAAAGTCCCATCCGGACACGGGACGAAGTCTTCAATCTTGTATCTTCATAGTCCAGGAGTCCGGCCAAAGGTCATAGTCTGGCTATCCGGACACCCCCTAATCCGGGACTCCCTCAGGGACACCAAGGAGGCTCTGGTGGCGCTCAAGCTTTCCCTCAAGACCGCCGCGACGGCACAGCCCGCCGGCGCGGGCGCCTTCGGGGCCAAGAGAGTCGCACCAACCAAGAAGAAGCAGTTGTTCACCCAAGACAATGCTGAAACCAAGCAGGTGCCAGTCGATGAAGACGGGTCCTCAGGAGCCACCTTTACCATAGGTGCAGACCTCGACCCTGATCAAGAGGTGATTGAGCATCACTTAAAGGTGTGCCGAGAGAGGTGATTGAGCATCACTTAAAGGTGTGCCCCAATGTACGCCCTGTGAAGCAGCGGGCGAGACGACAATCCACGGAGAAGCAGGCCTTCATCGTCCAAGAAACCCGCAAGCTCGAGGTGGCGGGTGCCATTTGCGAGGTTCGTTACCCCGAGTGGCTGGCGAACCCCGTTGTTGTGCCGAACAAAGCCGGGAAGGAGCGCATGTGTGTCGACTTCACCAACCTCTACAAGGCCTGCCCCCAAGATCTGTTCCCGCTTCCATGCATCGACCAGATCGTCGACTCCACCGCCGAGTGCGATTTGCTGTGCTTCCCGGATGCGTTCTCAGGCTATCATCACATCAAGATGGCGGTAGAAGATGTGGAGAAGACCGCCTTCCTGACCCCGTGTGGGGCGTACTGCTATACTTGCATGCCTTTCGGACTGCACAACGCGGGAGCGACCTTCCAGCATTGAGTCATGACTGGCGGCGCCTGCGATCAGGGCTCGGAATTCCCTAACTACCAATTTTTTGCAGTTCCCAAAAAGCCTGGCCAGGTGCTGAGGAATGAGCGCCTCGTAAGGCAGAAACTACTTCAAACACGGCAAGATAAGTTATTCCTACGCGCCTATATAAGACATTTATGCCGCGACACGACACAGGAATGATAAACATAGCATAACAACTTGGAAAACACAGTTTTGTTGCGCGACCCTGCGGGGCCCCATACTCGTCTCTCCTGATGCAGGAAGAAAAGGAAGAACAAAGCAAAAGCGGCGCGTGCCTCTGCAAGCGGTTCGTGAGGGCGGACCCGTGGCGCTCTCCTGAGCTCAGTCGGACCCTTCCCTGCGCTTCACAGAGGTGCGGCGGCGAGATGACCCGTTGCCACCTTCGAAGCGGGCGCGGCGGCATGGCGGCTGGTCGTAGCCGCCGCTGCTGGAGTTGTCGCCGGAGGGAGAGTCGTCGTAGCTGGGCGCGAGGTCGTCCTCGCCCTCATCTCGATCGTCGTCAAGGCCGAGCACCTCGTCGTCGTTGTTGACCTCGGGGCAGCACCTAGCACGGCGACCATCTTCCCCAAACACCCTCACGTAGAGGGTCGCGTCGTCATCGTACTTGAAATGGAGGGTGCACCGCCTACCCAGGCCGCACACACGGGTAAACGTCTACCAGCCACGGGCCAGGGCTATGTTGCCCGCGACGGAGACCTTAACCGCAACCCAGGAAGCCCTGCTGCAGTAGCCGTCCGCCTACAGCCAGAGCCCGCCTGGACCAGCGGCCGGCAGCTCGTCGGCGAAGAAGCATAGGAGCTGAAGCCAGTTGCCGGCCAGGTTCTCCGACCAGACAACAAACTCCGGCAGCACCTCCGCCGAGTGGAAGCGTGGCCGGGGAGGCCACATGACCACGAGACGTCTCTCTTCACTAACAGGGCTGCCACGACCGGGGCGACCCCCACGACGCGAAGCGGCACCGCCGCGGCTGTGGGAGGGCGCGGCAGGAGTCGCGGCGTGCTTGCGGGGACGGCCGCTTCCATGCTTGGGCACGAAGAGCCGGCCCCTCCTGACGGGCCTTCCCCTTCTCCGCGATAGAGAACCTCTTCGACGACGCCATTGGTGTCGTTACTGGCAATGGAGCAAAGGGGGAGAAGCGAGCGGAATGGGAAGAAATGGGCGACGGGGGCTCCGCCCCCTCCTCATTTATAGCAAGAGAAGGCCAACTGGCGACCCCCACGATCGCAGCTAATGATAACCCATTTTGCATGCAGCAGGGACTCGTCAAATCGGGCAATTTCCGAGGCAGCATGGGGAAGCGGAGACGCCCACGTCCAATCAACCGCCATGCGTCAACCAAGGCTGCAGGCTATTGGGGCCCACGGCGCTCTGCACTTGCCTTTGGCTTCACCTCGAAGCCAAGCCCGAGCGCGCCTTGGGCCCGGGGGCTACTGTCAGTGTTCTGGGAACGGGGGTCCCTAGACTTGCCTGCCTGTGGCCCACGGCGTGGCTCCACAAGTGGGCCCGTATGTCCCATCTTCACCAGCAAGCACTCAAGACCCTCACGAGGCAGACGACACAAGACCTCCTCGGGAGCGGCCTCACCAGGCTGGCTAGTGAGGGCGGAGAGATCAAGGCAAGGCGAACCTCGCGAGGTTCTCATGACGTAAGCCATGACGACCAAGGCCAGGTGGGCGCCAGCGCATACAGTGTCCTTGCTTCTTCTTTGGTGCTAAGGAGGCAAGCGCAGGCGAGGAGTACCAAGGTGTAATGCAAAGGTTTCCATATCGTTGCAATGAGACCAAGACCAGCAGGACGGAGGTCACCGTGGAGCCCAAGACGGCGTCACCACCAGAGCCTTTGGCAGGCGAAGACCGCTTTTGTCAGGATAAGCTGTACTAGTTGTTCCCCTTCAAACTTGCTCGTTGTGGGATCCCTTCCCGCTCAATATTTGGGAAGAAGACCCGGGCCTCTATAAATAGGACTAGCCACCAAAGAGGGAGGGGGACGACGGATCGAACCCTTCTCTAGCTCCTCGAGCACAAGAACACCTCACCTCAGGAGGCTGTTCTTCCTCTTGTACTGTTCATCCCCAGCCCAAGAGGCAATCCACCACCACCACACTGGAGTAGGGTATTACACCACAATGGTGGCCCTAACCAGTATAAATCTTATGTCCTCGTGTTCTTTCGGTTCGGCGAGCTAGTCCGTGAGATCGTGGAGTGTGAGAGCGTGGGAGAGGAGAGATCTTCGTGTGCACCCAGTGTTCAAACCTCAAGGGTTTTGCCGGAACCCGAAATCCGACAGCTTGAAAATGTGCTTGATGACCCACTACCTATTGATGATAGTTTTCCTGATGAGCAGTTAGCTGCAATAAATGTTGCTAATAGTACTCCTTGGTATGCTGGCTATGCTAATTACATTGTTGCTAAATATTTACCACCTACCTTTACTTACCAGCAAAAGAAAAAAATTCTTCTATGATTTAAGACGTTACTTTTGGGATGACCCACTTCTTTATAAAGAAGGAGTAGATGGTATTATTAGACGTTGTGTGCCTGAGCATGAACAGGGACAAATCCTACTGAAATATCACTCCGAAGCTTATGGAGGACATCATGCTAGAGATAGAACTACTCACAAGATATTGCAATGTGGATTTTATTGGCCTACTCTCTTCAAGGATGCCCGTAAGTATGTCTCATCTTGTCATGAATGCCAAAGAATAGGTAATATTGGTAAGCGTCAAGAAATGCCTATGAACTATTTTCTTGTTGTTGAACCATTTGATGTTTTGGGATCTGATTACATGGGACCTTTTCCTTCTTCTAATGGGTATACACATATTTTGGTTGCTGTTGATTATGTTACTAAATGGGTAGAAGCTATTCCAACCAGTAGTGTTGACCACAACACCTCTATTAAAATGCTTAAGGAAGTTATTTTCCCAAGGTTTGGAGTCCCTAGATATTTAATGACTGATGGTGGTTCACACTTTATTCATGGTGCTTTTCGTAAGATGCTTGCTAAGTATGATGTTAACCATAGAATTGCATCACCTTATCATCCTCAGTCTAGTGGTCAAGTTGAGCTTAGCAATAGAGAAATAAAATTAATTTTGCAAAATACTATTAATAGGTCTAGGAAGAATTGGTCTAAGAAATTAGATAATGCACTTTGGGCTTATAGAAAAACTTATAAAAATCCTATGGGTATGTCTCCTTATAAAATGGTTTATGGAAAACCTTGTCATTTACCTCTTGAGTTAGAACATAAAGCATATTGGGCAGTTAAAGAACTTAACTATGACTTCAAACTTGCTGGTGAAAATAGGCTATTTGATATAAGCTCATTAGATGAATGGAGAACCCAAGCTTATGAAAATGCAAAGTTATTCAAAGAAAAAGTTAAAAGGTGGCATGACAAAAGAATTCAAAAACGTGAGTTTAAAGTCGGAGAGTATGTTCTTTTGTACAACTCTCATTTCAGATTCTTTGCAAGCAAACTCCTCTCAAAATGGGAAGGCCCCTATGTTATCGAGGAGGTTTACCGGTCTGGAGCCATCAAAATAAATAATTTCAAAGGCACTAACCCGAAGGTTGTCAATGGGCAACGAATAAAGCATTATATCTGAGGTACGCCTATTAATGTTGAAAGCAATATTGTCCAGACTTTGACACCAGAAGAACACATAAAAGAGTCCTTTTGGAACACTCCAGAATCGTCAAAATAAGGAGGTATGTGATACGGTATGTAAACAGACTCCGAAAAATCTGCAAAAATATTTTTATTAGTTTTGGAATATTTTAAAATTTTGGAAATAAAGAAGCTTCCAGGAAGCGTCCCCTGGTGGGCACAAGACACCAGGGCGCGCCAGGCTTGCCTGCGTGCCCAGGTGGATTGTGCCCACCTAGGATACCTCCTGTACTCCATTTTTCTTCCATATGCTTGTCCTCCAAGATAAAAAAAATCTATATATACTTTTCTAACCTGTTAGCCACCGTATCGCGAAGAAAATCCTCTATTCTCTTTTCCTGTTGTTTCTGGTCAGATCATGTCTTCCTGCTCCTCCAACCACATGGAAGAAGATTCTTGGCTGATGAAGATCGAGACGAAGAGGGAGGATCCCACAGACGCTATCAAGGGAGACAAGGGCCAGGAAACTACTGTAGATCCATCCCCGATGGAAACACAAGCAATGTTGGCCGAGGAGGAGGAGGAAGATATCATTAAACCCTATCTTACTCACCTTACTCCTGCCGAGATTGAAGCTTTTCGTGTCTTTGAAACAGTTCACATACAAAATAAGTATCTCACTCGCGAAAATATTCTGCATCAAGAGCATATCACCTATCTCCGGAGCGTCATCCATCGGCTGCAGGATCTCTTGACCCTTAAAGACAAGATCGCTTCATCACCACCATCACCTTCTTCACCACCAAAGGAGAACTGATTATCGGGTATGGGCACTCCCATTGGCTTCCGCCAAGCTTGGAGGAGGTGCCCCGGTATCGTATCATCCCACTATATTTTTGCTTATCTTAGTTCAATCTTTTGCTTAGATGAATAAAGTTTAGTTTGATCTTTTTCTTCTTTTGGAGTTTGCTTAGTGATCTACCATTGTTATCGTGTGCAAGTTATATAATAAAGTTAGTTTGAGTTTTTACTATCTTTACTTTCATGTTGCAAATAAAGAAATAAAAAAGGAAAGAAAAGAAAAAAAGAAAGAAAGCAAACAAACAAAAGAAAGGAAATAAATCAATAAGATCATATACTAACCCTATGGTAGGTAATGGCACCACACAACGAAAAGTATAAGTAAGAAAATTTTATTAGAGATTGACAAACATAGCATTGGTCGGTGATGCAACTCATGAAAGAATTAATAAGGGAAGGGAAGATTCACATATAAATATACTATCCTAGAAATCTTTTGGGATTGTGAGCCTGATACGTCTCCAACGTATCTATAATTTTTGATTGCTCCATGCTATATTATCTACTGTTTTGGGCAACACTGGGCTTTATTTTCCACTTTTATATTACTTCTGGGACTAACCTATTAACCGAAGGCCCAGCCCAGATTTGCTATTTTTGCCTATTTCAGTGTTTTGAAGAAAAGGAATATCAGACGGAGTCAAAACGGAACGAAATCAACTGGAGAAGTTATTTTTGGAAGGAAAGCTACCGGATGGACTTGGACCCCACGTCAGGAGAGAAGGGAGGTGCCCACGAGGTTGGGGGGAGCGCCCACCCCCCTAGGGCGCGCCCCCTGCCTCGTGGGCCCCACAAAGCTCCACCGACGTACTTCCTGCACCCATATATACTCACGTAACCTAAAACTTCTAGAGAAGAGAATAGATCGGGAGTTCCGCCGCCGCAAGCCTCTGTAGCCACCAAAAACCAATCGGGACCTTGTTCCGGCACCCTGCCGGAGGGGGGAACCCTTACCTGTGGCCATCTTCATCATCCAGGCGCTCTCCATGACGAGGAGGGAGTAGTTCACCCTTAGGGCCGAGGGTATGTACCAGTAGCTATGTGTTTGATCTCTCTCTCTCTCTCGTGTTCTTGATTTGGCACGATCTTGATGTATCGCGAGCCTTGCTATTATAGTTGGATCTTATGTTTCTTCTCCCCCTCTACTCTCTTGTAATGAATTGAGTTTTCCCTTTGAAGTAATCTTATCGGATTGAGTCTTTAAACATTTGAGAACACTTGATGTATGTATTGTCGAGCGTATCTGTGGTGACAATGGGATATCACGTGATTCACTTGATGTATGTTTTGGTGATCAACTTGCGGGTTCCGCCCATGAACCTATGCATAGGGGTTGGCACACGTTTTCGTCGTGATTCTCTGGTAGAAACTTTGGGGCACTCTTTGAAGTACTTTGTGTTGGTTGGATGAATTTGAGATTGTGTGACGCATATCGTATAATCATGCCCACGGATACTTGAGGTGACATTGGAGTATATAGGTGACATTAGGGTTTTGGTTGATTTGTGTCTTAAGGTGTTATTCTAGTATGAACTCTAGGGCTGTTTCTGACACTTATAGGAATAGCCCAATGGATTGATTGGAAAGAATAACTTTGAGGTGGTTTCGTACCCTACCATAATCTCTTCGTTTGTTCTCCACGATTAGTGACTTTGGAGTGACTCTTTGTTGCATGTTGAGGGATAGTTATATGATCCAATTATGTTATTATTGTTGAGAGAACTTGCACTAGTGAAAGTATGAACCCTAGGCCTTGTTTCCTATCATTGCAATACCGTTTACGCTCACTTTTACCATTTGCTACCTTGCTGTTTTTATATTTTCAGATTACAAAAACCTTTATCTACCATCCATATTGCATTTGTATCACCATCTCTTCGCCGAACTAGTGCACCTATACAATTTACCATTGTATTGGGTGTGTTGGGGACACAAGAGACTCTTTGTTATTTGGTTGCAGGGTTGCTTGAGAGAGACCATCTTCATCCTACGCCTCCTACAGATTGATAAACCTTAGGTCATCCACTTGAGGGAAATTTGCTACTGTCCTACAAACCTCTGCACTTGGAGGCCCAACAACGTCTACAAGGAGAAGGTTGCGTAGTAGACATCAAGCCTCATAATATTATATGCCAAAATGTTGACGTTGGACAAGGAAGACAATGTAATGGTTAATGTTTGTTTATATTCACATAGAAGTCATATTGTCATAGATCCTTTAACATGTGGTGCTTGTCCCCTATCTTTGCTAGCCAAAAATTCTGCACTAAGTAGAGATACTACTTGTGCATCCAAAAACCCTTAAACCCAAATCTTTTTCAAGTGTCCACCATACCTACCTAGGGATTGAGCAATATCCCTCAAGTAAGTTGTCAGTGCAAAAAGGCAATAAAAATTGCTTCTAAATGTGAGATTTTTAGTGTAAGAGAAAATTGAGCGTTGCATGAACTTGGATGACAAAGAATAAAAGCGACAGACTGCATAATAAAGGTTGTCATCTTAAGGGGCAATACAATGATGACGTTCTCTTGCACTAAGGGATTGAGCATACAAACAAATAAGCGCATGGCAACCTCTGCTTCCCTCTGTGCAGGCCTATCTTTTACTTTTATGTATTTACTTTTATGCAAGAGTCAAAGTTTTCCTTCTATTCCTTTTTATTTTTCTCCTTTGGCAAGCATCATGTGGTGAGGAAAGATCTAGGCACATATGTAGTTGAATATAGATAGCATGAGTTATTATTGTTGACATCACCCTTGAGGTGAGTATGTTGGGAGGCGAAACTATAAGCCCCTATCTTTCTATGTGTCCGGTTGAAATTTGCTCATGGGTATGAGGTGAGTGTTAGCAATCATAGAAGACTATATGATGGTTGAGTATGTGGACTTGCCTAAAGGCTCCGACGTGACCCTTCCTGAAAAGATGATGAATTGTAGTTGCAAAGTTGACTGAGAACATAGTTTGTTGGTTTCTAATAGAGTTTTTGCTTTATACTTCGATTGTGTGATGAACTATTACTTATTCATGAGAAGTATATGATAAAAGTCTATGTTTAATTTTGTTGTTGTTATAATAATCAACATGATGCTTCTATGTCCGTATTTTGTTTTTATCGACACCTCTCTCTCAAAGCATGTGGACATGTTTTTCGATTTCGGTTTTCGCTTGAGGACAAGCGAGGTCTAAGCTTGGGGGAGTTGATACGTCCATTTTGCATCATGTTTTCTTACTATTTTAATGTTTTTATGCATAATAATGCTTTTTGGAGTAATTCTAATGCCTTTTCTCTCATAATTTGCAAGGTACACACAAAGAGGGAGAATTCCGGCAGCTGGAAATCTGGACCTGGAAAAGCTACGTCAGGCCACCTATTCTGCACAACTCCAAATGAGCTGAAACTTCACGGAGATTTTTATATTATTTAAGAAATATTGGAGCCAATAAACACCAGAGGGGGGCCACTAGGTGGGCACAACCCACCTGGGCGCGCCAGGCCAGGCGTGCCCTGGTGGGTTGTGGCCTCCTCGGCCCACCTCCGGTGCCATCTTCTGGTATATAAGTGATTTTGACCTAGAAAAAAAATAAGAGGATTTCGGGACGAGCCGCCATCTCGAGCGGAACTTGGCAGGAGCACTTTTGCCCTCCGGTGGAGCGATTCTGCCGGGGGAACTTCCCTCTCGGAGGGGATCATCGTCATCATCACCAACAACTCTCCCATCTTGGGGAGGGCAATCTCCATCAACATCTTCAACAACCATCTCATCTCAAACCCTAGTTCATCTCTCTGTTTAATCTTGTTACGGAACTATAGATTGGTGCTTGTCGATGACTAGTAGTGTTGATTACATCTTGTAGTTGATTACTATATGGTTTATTTGGTGGAAGATTATATGTTCAGATCCATTATGCTATTTAATACTCCTCTATCATGAGCATTTTTATCATTTGTGAGTAGTTACTTTTGTTCTTGAGGTCACGGGAGAAATCATGTTGCAAGTAATCATGTGAACTTGATATGTGTTCGATATTTTGATAGTATGTATGTTGTTATTCCTTTGGTGTCATGTGAACGTCGACTACATGACACTTCACCATATTTGGGCCTAAGGGAATGCATTGTGTAGTAAATGATGGTGGGTTGCGAGAGTGACAGAAACTTAAACCCCAGTTTATGCATATCGTAAGGGACCGATTGGATCCAAAAGTTTAATGCTATGGTTAGAATTTATTCTTAATACTTTTCTCGTAGTTGCGGATGCTTGCGGAGGGTTAATCATAAGTAGGAGGTTTGTTCAAGTAAGAATACCTAAGCACCGATCCACATATCAAATTATCAAAGTAGCGAACACAAATCAAACCAACATGATGAAAGTGACTAGATGAAATTCCCGTGTACCCTCAAGAATGCTTTGCTTATCATAAGAGACCGTTTTGGCCTGTCCTTTGCCTCAAAAGGATTGGGCTACCTTGCTGCACTTTACTATATTATCGTTACTTGCTCGTTACAAATTATCTTGCTATCAAACTACTCTACTTACTTACAATTTCAGCACTTGCAGACATTACCTTGCTGAAAACCACTTGTCATTTCCTTCTGCTCCTCGTTGGGTTCGACACTCTTACTTATCAAAGAGCTACAATTGATCCCCTATACTTGTGGGTCATCAAGGCACGGAGAGTTTTATATCTGGTTCGCCCTCGGTGGAGTAAAGGCCTACTCGCAGTTTGGGGTTGTATTGCTTGAGGTTTCGATTACCAGGGAGCGAATACGCTTGACCTAGTTCTCGATTGTTGTTTCTTGAGTTAACCCGCCGCGGGTCACCCTATATACATAGGTTGATGCCCGACGGCTTAGAGAGTCCCGGCCGGCTCATATACAACGTGTCCGGCTCGGTGACTAACTAAGCTTGCCTTACAATACAAGTTATACATGTGGCGGTTCATCCTTGGCTCAAGTCGCCTCTGGGTCTTGGGCCGTCAATGGGCTTGTATGACCCATTTCACTGATAAGTCTCCAGTGGTATGACCCGGCCCCTCCTGGGGTTTCATACATAGTTTTCCCCACACAGTTCATACGGTGTCGTCTCAACGGATTTAGATGGTGCCCTATTTAACGTGAATGCAGCTGTCTCTAATGCATAACCCAAAACGATAGTGGTAAATCGGTAAGAGACATCATAGATCGCACCATATCTAATAAAGTACGGTTACGATGTTCGGACACACCATTACGTGGTGTTCCAGGTGGTGTGAGTTGTGAAACTATTCCACATTGTTTTAAATGAAGGCCAAACTCGTAACTCAAATATTCACCTCCACGATCAGATCGTAGAAACTTTATTTTCTTGTTACGATGATTTCCACTTCACTCTGAAATTCTTTGAACTTTTCAAATGTTTCAGACTTGTGTTTCATTAAGTAGATATACCCATATCTGCTCAAATCATCTGTGAAGGTCAGAAAATAATGATACCCGCCGCGTGCCTCAACACTCATCGGACCGCATACATCGGTATGTATTATTTCCAATAAGTCATTGGCTCGCTCCATTGTTCGGAGAACAGAGTTTTAGTCATCTTGCCCATGAGGCATGGTTCGCAAGTATCAAATGATTCATAATCAAGTGATTCCAAAAGTCCATCTGCATGGAGTTTCTTCATGCGCTTTACACCAATATGACCTAAACGGCAGTGCCACAAATATGTTGCACTATCATTATCAACTTTGCATCTTTTAGCATCAATATTATGAATATGTGTGATGACCCACAATATAATCCCCAAGTGCAGGGAATCATCGTAGCAATTTCCAAAGGTGGAAGTGATAAGTATGGAGTGTCGAACCCACAAGGAGCTAAAGGTAAGATCAATATTCTCTCAAGCCCTATCTGCCACTGATACGACTCTACGTACACCGAACGTTTGCTTCCAACTAGAAACGAGAAATAAAACTACGTTGTGGGTATGAAGATAACTTTGTATGATATCGGAGAGCTAAAATATAAAAGTAGTGCTGTTATCATAAAGTTAGAATATATTACTAAATATTATAAATAGCGTGGAATAATGGTGGATCGGTATGCGGAATTGTCCTAGGCAATCGTTAACAAGACCGTATTCACTATTGCAGTTTCATATGAGGGAGAGGCATAAGCTAACATACTTTCTCTACTTGGATCATATGCACTTATGATTGGAACTCTAGCAAGCATCCGCAACTACTAAAGATCATTAAGGTAAAACCCAACCATAGCATTAAAGCATCAAGTCCTCTTTATCCCATACGCAACAACCCCCTTACTCGGGTTTGTGTTTCAGTCACTCACCAACCCACTATAAGCGAATCATGAACGTATTGCAACACCCTACAGCGGGAATCCCCACGATGCACGACACGGAGGGCACCATAGGACAACTCCATAAAACATACAACTCATACCAATCTAGGATATATCCAGACACTATCTTAACTCCTAGGTGACAATCCTGTAAGTGCATCTAGTGCCACCCCTAGTTGGTTTTGGAGTATTGACGACAAACCTAGTTGAGGGACTAATGTGCTTGTGAGAATTGCAGGATAACACAGGTAGAAGTCCCTCATGATCGGTTTTACTACCAGAGATGACCCCTAAAAATGTATGAAGACATTGAAGTCAAAGGTGGTATATGAAGATATTCACATTGAAGACTATGACAAGAGAAGACACGATACGAAGCCTATGGAGCTCGAAGACTTAGATCTTTCGTAGTTCTTTTTTCTTTTGTGTTGAGTCATAGGAACCACCGTACTGTTAAGTGGGGTCCAAGAGAACCAGTCAGAATGACTGAAGTGATGCCTAAACCAAAAACCTATGTCTTCGAGTGAAGACTATGAGAGCGAATCTTGTCTAGAGTCGGACAAGTCAGCTTTTCTTTTAGCCCAAGTAAAGTTGCCGTGTGAGTTTGAAATCTAATCGTTGGAACACATGTCAGTTCCTTAGTGACCCAGGGTCATTTCGGACAAATCAGGCCGGGTTGCCAAGTGGCTATAAATAGCCCACCCCCTACAACCATAAATGGTTGGCTGCTCAGATTGAAAGTATGGCTTTTGTCGTTTGAGAGCAACCCACCTCGAAGCCTTTGAGAGAGAATTCCTTGCGGGGATAAAAGTCCTAACCACTAGAGCCAGAGAGAATTGGGCATCACTTAAGTCTTCTTGTCTGTGTGATCTGAAGACTTATTACACTTTAGGACTATGCATCCTCCAGCCAGTTAGGCGTCGCGTTCTGAGCATCCAAGAGACATTGTGGATTGCCGGTGAATGAAGTCTGTGAAGGTTTGGGAGTCTACCTTGAAGACTTACCAGAGTGATTGGGCGAGGTCTATGTGACCTTAGCTCAAGGACAATACGGTGAGGACTGGGTGTCCTGAGCTGCGTGTTCAGGACTAGGTGTTCGGGACTGTGTGTCCTAAGGTTTAAATACCTAGCCGCTCCAACCAGACGTACAGTTGTCACAGCAACTGGAACTGGTTCAACAAATCATTGTCTTCAACGAGTCACTGGTTTCATCTTCACTTCACTTTACTTACTGTTCCTCCTTGTGAAGTCATTGTATGTTTGCTCTATCATTTGTCTTCACTAAGTGACTGTGTGTTCTGTTTGGCTTCACAATATCTTCCTACCTGATCCTTACTACCTAGCTGCTATTAGTCTTTGTGCTTTCACTTCATTGAATACTTGACTATGGTTTGTCTAGTGTAGTCTACCTTCCGCTACATGGTAATAGGTTTAATTTTATCGTTTGTCTTCAAAACTCCCATGTCCTGAAGACTTTCATAAAAATCGCCTATTCACCCCCCCTCTAGTCGATATAACACACTTTCAATTGGTATCAGAGCAAGGTGCTCCCTTGTTCTGTGTGATTCGGTTTAACCACCTGGAGTTTTAGCTATGTCGACTGCAGGGATAATTAAAGTCTCTGCTGTGTGCCCCGTCTTCGATGGAACTGAATATCCCTACTGGAAGAATAAGATGCGCATGCATCTTGAAGCCATTGACGTCGACCTATGGTATGTCGTCAAGAACGGCGTTCCCAAGCCTGGAGAAGGTGTCACTGCTGCTGATGTCAAGAAATTCGTTCAACTGGACTCTACTGCCAAGAATATCATCTGTGATCATCTGACTAAAGGACAGTATGGCCATGTGAGTGCTTTGAAGAAATCCAAGCCGGTCTGGGACTGGCTCTCCAAGGTCAATGAAGGCATCTCAACCCAGAGAGATCAGAGAATCAGTGTCCTCCGCAACCTCTTAAATCGCTTCAAGCAAAATGACAATGAGAATGTCCAGCACACATTTGACTGACTCACTGACATCACAAATGAGCTTCAAGCCCTCGGCGCCACTGAGATTACCAAACACGAAGTCGTCAAGACGCTGCTGAGATCACTTGATAGTTCGTTTGACATCCTGGCCCCGATGATTCAAGAACGTCCTGATTTCAAGACACTCGATCCGTCTGACATACTTGAGAGGCTCAACACACATGAGTTTCAGCTTTCGGAGAAAAGAGATATCTACGGTCCAAACTATGGGCGAACTCGTGCCTTGAAGGCAAAAGCTGTCTCCTCATCTGAAGAAGAATCTGACAGCAGTTCTGATGATCCTGAAGACATTGGAAGGGAACTTGCTATGCTTGTCAAGAAGTTCCAAAAATTCACCAAGAAGAAAGGCTTCAGAAAGTCTTCCCGATCAAGTTCAAGGAATGATGAAGCTCCTGCTCATGACTACAAGAGGAAAACATGTCACAAGTGCAAGAAACTTGGCCACTTCATCTCTGAGTGTCCACAGTGGGACAATGAGAACAAAAAGAAGAAGAAGAGCAAGGAATATGACTCTGACGACAAGAAAAAGAAGAAGAAATACTCAAAGTCTTCTTCCAAGTCTTCCTCAAAGTCTTCATCACACAAGAAGAGGTCATCTGGCAAGACACGTGCGTTTGTTGGCAAGGAAATGGATTCAGAGGAGGAGTCTGCTTCTGAGGAGGCGGAGGTGGAGTCTGAGGAGGAATCCGACTCAGGCGTCGCAAGTTTGGCTACAGCATACGTTGCCAAGTCCATCTTCAACACTGAAGACAATGACTTCATCACCGACACCGATGCAAATGACAAGGACTACTCCGCTTCTACCTACTGCTTCATGGCACGCGGTGCCAAGGTAAACACACGCACTACTCACTATCAAACATCTAGTGACGATGACTCTGATTGTGGTTCAAAACCTAGCTACAAAACACTTGCTAAAATTGCAACTGAACAACAAAAAGCTATCGAACATATTCAAAAACTGTTAGACAGAAGCGATGATCTGTTAGGTGCTGAAATGACTCGATCTGAATCCTTAATTGAAGACATAAAAAATCTTCACGTTAAGTATCAGGAACTTGAAAGTCGTCATGAAACTCTCTCAACAACTCATGAAAAGCTTTCCTATGATTATCTTCAAAGGAAGCAGGATCTTGAGAAATTGAGAGCGGTTCATGAAGATCTTCAAACGGAAAACGAGTCACTTCGCGCCAAACAGATCAGTCCCGCTCAGGAAGGATTTGAACCACCATGTCTTAAATGCATTGAGCGTGATAATGCTACTTCTGTTGCTGAATGTTCTACTGCTACTGCTATTGGAATATCTTCAACTGTTGATGTGGTAGCTAACCCCTTTGCTGAGGATACCACCGCTATTGCTGATGAGAATGCTAGGTTGATGACATTGCTTGAAACAGGGATGTACAAAAGTCTTCAAGGGCATCAGACACTATGTGATGTCCTCAAAAAGCAGATTCTGAACCGAAACCCTAGGAAAGAGGGTGTTGGGTTCGTAAGGAAAATGAATGCAGATGGCTCTTACTAGGAAACCTGAGCAGTACCCCAAAACCACATGGGTTGCTGCAAAGGAACCTTCAGTGGATCCATCCCTATCTGGCTTCACTTGTGCTAATCCCATTGTTATTGATGAATCCTTTGATGCAAACTATAAACTGTTTAAGAATCAGAATGGTGAAGTGTTTGCCAGGTATATTGGTACTAACTGCAGGAATGGGCCACCTATGAAGAAAGTCTGGGTGCCGAAAAGTGTCTGGAGAATCTTCCTGTGAATGTCGTCATGACACCACAAGTGAAGAAGACAAACCCCAGACCACAGGCTTCATATGGTCCAAAGGCTTCATATAGACAGAGGACTCACCTGAGTCACACTAACGCAAATGTTTTGCAGGGAAACCATACTCAGGCCTATGAATATGAGCGCGTTTCATCAAACCGCCATGTTCATAAGACCAAGAACTACTCTGCTTATTCTTATGAGTACTATTGTCCACCTGCAAGACTATTTGCTAGGGCTCCAAAGCCAAAGTTCTCAGATGCTGCACTTAGACTCATTGCTTCGAAGCCACCCTTGAAGATGTGGGTGGCTAAGAAAGCTTAACTTTTTTCTGCAGGGAAGGGTCTCCAGCCGAAAATCAAATGCGTCTGAAGCTATTGCTGGGGACCTTAAACATCTTGTAGGGCGCAAGATCAAATGCCCAAATGGTCTTATTATGTATTTTGTTCCTGAGTCGCTTGCTACTTGCCCTATCAGTCCTAACCTCGATCTAAGCTTTCATAATCCACTTGCTCGTCAAATGTTTATGCTTCACAATTCTCTTCGTGAAGCCTATCCCCCTAACTGCACTGTAGGGTATGACACCAGCTGCTTCAGAATGGATTATTGATAGTGGATGTACTAATCACATGACTGGCAAGCGAAGTCTTCTCATGGACTCAACCTTACGTCCATCTGACAAGAGTCACATCACATTTGCTGATACTGGTAAAAGCAAGGTATTGGGTCTAGGTAGAGTTGCAATCTCAAGGGATCAGCACATGGATAAAGTGATGCTTGTTGAATCCCTTGGTTTCAACTTAATGTCTGTCTCAATGCTTTGCGATTTAAACATGATTGTGATGTTTGGAAAATATCGTTGCCTTGTTCTAATGGAATCTGACAAGTCTCTAGTCTTTGAAGGGTATCGGAAAGATGATTTGTACATGGTAGATTTCTCAGCAGGACCACAGCTTGCCGTATGTCTTCTTGCAAAAGCTTCAGAATGCTGGCTCTGGCATCGGAGGCTAGGGCATGCTGGCATGAGGAACTTGCACACTCTTGCAAAGAAGAAGCATATCATAGGCATCGAGGGCGTCAAGTTCAAGAAGGATCACTTATGCGGTGCCTGCGAAGCTGGAAAGATGACGAGGGCCAAGCATCCCTCGAAGACAATCATGACAACGACTCAACCCTTCGAACTGCTACACATGGACCTCTTCGGTCCCACTCACTACTCAACTCTTACTACTACTGCTTGTCTCTATGGCTTCGTCATTGTTGATGATTATTCAAGATATACATGGGTGCATATAATCCTCTACAAGACTGAAGTGCAGGATGTCTTCAGACGCTTCGCCAATCGAGCCATGAACAACTATGGCGTCAAGATCAAGCACATCAGAAGTGACAATGGCACTGAATTCAAGAACACCGGCCTCGACACTTATCTTGATACTTTGGGGCATCACTCACTAGTTCTCAGCTTCGTACACACCACAGCAGAATGGCATCATGGAACGCAAAAACAGAACACTCATTGAGATGGCCTGGCCGGTGCTTGTAATACGACTCCAAGCGAGTTCGAGCTCGGTACCCGGGGATCCTCTAGAGTCGACCTGCAGGCATGCAAGCTTCTGAACAAAACATCCTATGAGTTCCTCACTGGTAAGAAGCCAAATGTCAGTTACTTCAGAGTATTTGGTGCCAGGTGCTGGATCAAGGATCCACATCACACTTGAAAATTTGCACCAAAAGCACATGAAGGTTTTATGCTTGGATACGGAAAGGATTCGCACTCCTACAGAGTCTTCAACCTCTTTCACTATAAAGTGGTTGAAATTGTGGATGTGCGGTTCGATGAGACTAACGGCTCACAAAGAGAGCACCTGCCAAATGTGCTAAATGAAGTTCCATCCAGTGAATCCATCAAGCTTATGGGAACTGGAGAAATCATACCGTCTGAAGCACAGCCCGAAGAGGAACTCATCATCTCTGCACCTGATCAACGTGAAGACAATGCTCAGCCTGAAGACAATCCTTCTAACAATGACAATGATCAGCAAGAGCAAAATCTTCGTCCTGTTCATCCTCGGGTTGCAAATGAAGTACAAATTGATAGAATAATTGATAGCATCAATGCACCTAGTCCACTCACTCGTTCAAGGGCAACACAACTAGCAAATTTCTATGGGCACTTCACATTCGTCTCAATATCTGAACCCAAGAAAGTTGATGAAGCCTTCATGGAACCTGAATGGATTCAAGCTATGCAAGAAGAGCTTCAACAATTTGAGCTGAATAATGTATGGGAACTGGTCAAGTGTCCTGATCCTCGTAAGCACAATATCATAGGCACTAAATGGATATATCGCAACAAGCAAGATGAGCATGGTCAAGTTGTCAGAAACAAAGCTCGTCTCGTTGCTCAAGGATACACTCAAGTTGAAGGAATTGACTTCGATGAAACATTTGCTCCTGTGGCTAGGCTTGAAGCTATACACATACTGCTGGCCTATGCAAATCATCATAACATTCTTCTGTATCAAATGGACGTGAAGAGCGCTTTTCTCAATGGCAAGATTGAAGAAGAAGTGTATGTTGCACAACCGCCTGGCTTTGAAGATCCAGAACATCCTGACGTGGTGTATAAGCTCAACAAGGCATTGTATGGCCTCAAACAAGCCCCTCGTGCTTGGTATGACACACTCAAAGACTTCCTGAAGAGCAAAGGCTTCAAACCTGGTTCTCTAGATCCCACACTCTTCACGAAGACATATGATGGTGAACTGTTTGTGTGCCAAATATATGTGGATGACATTATCTTCGGCTGCACTAATCAGAAATACAGTGATGAGTTTGGATACATGATGCAAGAGCAATATCAGATGTCCATGATGCGAGAGTCGAAGTTCTTCCTTGGTCTTCAAATACGACAACAACGCAACGACATCTTCATATCTCAAGAGAAATACCTCAAAGATTGCCTGAAGAAGTTTGGAATGCAAGACTGCAAAGGTTACACGACGCCAATGCCAGCTAAACACCATGTGGGTCCCGACGACAATGGTAAAGAGTTCGATCAAAGGCAGATCCTGAACCAAAACCCTAGGAAAGAGGGTGTTGGGTTCGAAAGGAAAATGAATGTTGATGGCTCTTACTAGAAACCTGAGCAGTACCCCAAAACCACATGGGTTGCTGCAAAGGAACCTTCACTGGATCCATCCACCCTATCTGGCTTCACTTGTGCTAATCCCATTGTTATTGATGAATCCCTTGATGCAAACTATAAACTATTTAAGAATCAGAATGGTGAAGTGTTTGCCAGGTATATTGGTACTAACTGCAGGAATGGGCCACCTATGAAGAAAGTCTGGGTGCCGAAAAAGTGTCTGGAGAATCTTCCTGTGAATGTCGTCATGACACCACAAGTGAAGAAGACAAACCCCAGACCACAGGCTTCATATGATCCAAAGGCTTCATACAGACAGAGGACTCACCCGAGTCGCACTAACGCAAATGCTTTTTAGGGAAACCATACTCAGGCCTATGAATATGAGCTTGTTTCATCAAACCGCCATGTTCATAAGACCAAGAACTACTCTGCTTATTCTTATGAGTACTATTGTCCACCTGCAAGACTATTTGATAGGGCTCCAAAGCTGAAGTTCTCAGATGCTGCACTTAGACTCATTGCTTCGAAGCCACCCTTAAAGATGTGGGTGGCTAAGAAAGCTTAACTTTTTTCTGCAGGGAAGGGTCTCCAGCCGAAAATCAAATGCGTCTGAAGCTATTGTTGGGGACCTTAAACGTCTTCTAGGGCGCAAGATCAAATGCCCAAATGGTCTTATTATGTATTTTGGTCCCGAGTCTCTTGCTACTTGCCCTATCAGTCCTAACCTCGATCTAAGCTTTCATAATCCACTTGCTTGTCAAATGTTTATGCTTCACAATTCTCTTCGTGAAGCCTATCCTCCTAACTGCACTGTAGGGTATGACACCAGCTGCTTCAGAATGGATTATTGATAGTGGATGTACAAATCACATGACTGGCAAGCGAAGTCTTCTCATAGACTCAACCTTATGTCCATCTGACAAGAGTCACATCACATTTGCTGATACAGGTAAAAGCAAGGTATTGGGTCTAGGTAGAGTTGCAATCTTAAGGGATCAGCACATGGATAAAGTGATGCTTGTTGAATCCCTTGGTTTCAACTTAATGTCTGTCTCAATGCTTTGCAATTTAAACATGATTGTGATGTTTGGAAAATATCGTTGCCTTGTTCTAATGGAATCTGACAAGTCTCTAGTCTTTGAAGGGTGTCGTTAAGATGATTTGTACATGGTAGATTTCTCAGCAGGACCATAGCTTGTCATATGTCTTCTTGCAAAAGGTTTAGAATGCTGGCTCTGGCATCGGAGGCTAGGGCATGCTGGCATGAGGAACTTGCACACTCTTGCAAAGAAGAAGCATATCATAGGCATCGAGGGCGTCAAGTTCAAGAAGGATCACTTATGCGGTGCTTGCGAAGCTGGAAAGATGACGAGGGCCAAGCATCCCTCGAAGAAAATCATGACAACGACTCAACCCTTCCAACTGCTACACATGGACCTCTTCGGTCCCACTCACTACTCAACTCTTACTACTACTGCTTGTCTCTATGGATTCGTCATTGTTGATGATTATTCAAGATATACATGGGTGCATATAATTCTCTACAAGACTGAAGTGCAGGATGTCTTCAGACGCTTCGCCAATCGAGCCATGAACAACTATGGTGTCAAGATCAAGCACATCAAAAGTGACAATGACACTGAATTCAAGAACACCGGCCTCGACACTTATCTTCATACTTTGGGCATCACTCACGAGTTCTTAGCTCCGTACACGCCGCAGTAGAATGGCATCGTGGAACGTAAAAACAGAACACTCATTGAGATGGCCCGGATGATGCTCGATGAATACAAGACTCCAAGAAAGTTCTGGCCTGAAGCCATTGATACTACGTGCCATATCATCAACCGTGTTTATCTTCACAAGCTTCTGAACAAAACATCCTATGAGCTTCTCACTAGTAAGAAGGCAAATGTCAGTTACTTCAGAGTATTTGGTGCCAGGTGCTGGATCAAGGATCCACATCACACTTCAAAATTTGCACCGAAAGCACATGAAGGTTTTATGTTTGGATACGGAAAGGATTTGCACTCCTACAGAGTCTTCAACCTCTTTCACTATAAAGTGGTTGAAACTGTGGATGTGCGGTTCAATGAGACTAACGGCTCGCAAAGAGAGCACCTGCCAAATGTGCTAGATGAAGTTCCATCTAGTGAATCCATCAAGCTTATGGGAATTGGAGAAATCATACTGTCTGAAGCATAGCCCGAAGAGGAACTCATCATCTCTGCACCTGATCAACCTGAAGACAATGCTCAGCCTGAAGACAATCCTACTAACGATGACAATGATCAGCAAGAGCAAAATCTTTGTCCTGTTCATCCTCGGGTTGCAAATGAAGTACAGATTGAGAGAATAATTGATAGCATCAATGCACTTGGTCCACTCACTCGTTCAAGGGCAACACAACTAGCAAATTTCTGTGGGAACTTCGCATTCGTCTCAATATCTGAACCCAAGAAAGTTGATGAAGCCTTCATGGAACCTGAATGGATTCAAGCTATGCAAGAAGAGCTTCAACAATTTGAGCTGAATAATGTATGGGAACTGGTCAAGTGTCCTGATCCTTGTAAGCACAATATCATAGGCACTAAATGGATATATCGCAACAAGCAAGATAAGCATGGTCAAGTTGTCAGAAACAAAGCTCGTCTCGTTGCTCAAGGATACACTCAAGTTGAAGGAATTGACTTAGATGAAACATTTGCTCCTGTGGCTAGGCTTGAAGCTATACGCATACTGCTGGCCTATGCAAATCATCATAACATTCTTCTGTATCAAATGGATGTGAAGAGCGCTTTTCTCAATGGCAAGATTGAAGAAGAAGTGTATGTTGCACAACCGCCTGGCTTTGAAGATCCAAAACATCCTGACATGGTGTACAAGCTCAACAAGGCACTGTATGGCCTCAAACAAGCCCCTCGTGCTTGGTATGACACACTCAAAGACTACCTGAAGAGCAAAGGCTTCAAACCTGGTTCTCTAGATCCCACACTCTTCACAAAGACATATGATGGTGAACTGTTCGTGTGCCAAATATATGTTTTTGACATTATCTTCGGCTACACTAATCAGAAATACAGTGATGAGTTTGGATACATGATGCAAGAGCAATATCAGATGTCCATGATGGGAGAGTTGAAGTTCTTCCTTGGTCTTCAAATACGACAGCAACGCAACGGCATCTTCATATCTCAAGAGAAGTATCTCAAAGATTGCCTGAAGAAGTTTGGAATGCAAGACTGCAAAGGTTACACGACGCCAATGCCAGCTAAACACCATCTGGGTCCCGACGACAATGGTAAAGAGCTCGATCAAAAGGTATACCGCTCCATGATTGGTTCTTTGATTTATTTATGTGCATCTAGGCCAGATATCATGCTTAGTGTTTGCATGTGTGCCCGATTCCAAGCGGCACCAAAGGAATCCCATAACTTAGCTGTGAAGCGAATTCTTCGATATTTGGCTCACACCCCAACACTAGGATTATGGTATCCAAAGGGCTCAGAGTTTGATCTAGTTGGATTCTTGGATGCTGATTATGCTGGTGACAAGGTGGATCGCAAGTCTACATCAGGCACATGTCACTTTCTGGGACGATCACTTGTATGTTGGTCTTCGAAGAAGCAGAACCGTGTATCTCTCTCCACTTTTTGAATCTGAATACATTGCTGCTGGATCTTGCTGCGCTCAGCTTCTATGGATGAAGCAAACACTCAAAGACTATGGAATTCATCTGAAGCAAGTGCCACTCTACCGCGACAATGAAAGCGCCATCAAGATTGCTAACAACCCAGTTCAGCACTCGAAGACAAAGCACATTGAAATTCATCATCACTTTCTCAGAGATCATGTCATGAAGGAAGATATTGATATCATACACGTCAACACTTAAGAGAAACTGGCAGATATCTTCACAAAGCCCTTGGATGAGAAAAGGTTTTGCAAGTTACGGTGTGAGCTAAATATCTTGGAATCCTCAAATGTCCTATGATCAGGCACACATCATAACACTTATGCATGTTGAAGAATTAGATGTGCAACACACGAAGTAAAGTATATATTCAATAAGACGCATGAAGACTTACATTCTGAGTGTGAATACATTAACGTGGAATTTGACTTCAGATCGCCATGATAATTGTGCGCCGCGTCTGGGTCTAATACTTCCTATACAGTGGGTAACACCACCACCAAATTCTTCCCTTAGAAGTGTTTTTCTCATGGCGTTACATTTGCAAAGTCTTCGCATTTTGTTTGTCTTCAATGTTAACATGGCCTCATGTTTATCTTCAATGTACTGATCTAGTTTCTGTCCTCTACATCATTCACTTATAGCTATGTCTTCACATTGAATCATTTGAACTAAGTGAATGTGATCGGACCCTAACCTTTCTATGCTCCCGTCTCAAGTCTATCTATCCAAATCATATGCATTCTATTGAAACTGTCGAATGTCTTCGCTGAGTCCTTGTCAGCAGGAGACACAGAGACAAACATTAATCTATTTTCAATGCTCAATCCTTTTTACCTGAAACCCGGAGAAGTGGGAACGACCACCCGACAATCCAGGCGTGTGTGGGAACATGGAACAACCTCCAATGTGTTGCATGATCGCCACGTGCCTTCAGATGTGAACCGCCAGGGGCACTAGCGTAATAATGTTGTGCCGTCCATGTCTCTATAAATACACACCTCACCCAGTCATTATCTCTTCTTCCACTCTCGCACAAACCCTAGCGCCACTGCTAGACCTCGGCGACGCCGGCGACGAAGCACTTAGCTGCCGCGACCTCACCGACGCCGTCCTCACGCCGGCCGCAGACATCGTCTTCTCCGCCATCACCGTAGGTGTGCTTCGTCGCCAAGTTAGGGCACGGAAGATCGAACTGCTCGGCCTCCACTCCTACTCCATCTAGTAGTTCCTCGTGTGGTAAATAAAACCTCTTTCTACAGTCTTTTTGATCCAATAGATTCATCCTTTTCAACCACAAGTGGTTTCTGTTCCCACAAGTCAGATCTATCTCATTCTGCATCTCATAGCATGCCTAGTATGTTCACTTATGCTTCACAAAGTAGTTAGATTCCTCACTTGTACTTATTCATGGATTCGTACAAATCTAGAACCAACTCTCTACATATGAGTGAATGTCTTCGCACTATGAGGTCAATGTCTTCTAAATTGATTTATCCTCAAAATCTTCTAAGAATGCATATGACCTCTTCCCCTTCCCTCGCACCTTTAATGTTGTCACAGGTACATGTCCGTGGGAGAATCCCTTGGTTCTCATAGTCTGCATTCATTTGCAGAGTTCTTACAACATCATATAAATTCTCCTGAAGCCAGTTCTTGTCTGACCAGTAGACGGAAGACTTTGATAGTGTTGAAGCCTTTTAGTCTAAACTTCATGGAAACAAAAAAATGAGTCAGGAAGGGCAGCAGACAACGCCGTGGAAACACTGCTAAGGACCTGCCACCGGATCTCTGTGAGCTATACAAGTCAGATCTAGAAGAGACCTATGGAGAACGCAAGAACCGAATCCAATGTATTCGAATACATTGGGCAGAGGAATGGTTCAAGTACAGATTCATCACCGACGAATATGCTGAGAAGAGTGCCATCAAGGGCCCTTGGGGAGATATAATATACAATGGTCTTCAGCCCAAGTCGAAGTCTGAAGCTATTGCTCAAGGCTTCTACCCCTGCATGATTCGTGGACCTTAGCCTGCTAATGCCGACCCATCCTCTGTGTTTATGGTGTCGAGAAGATAATCTCTTCAAGCACAACTATCAGTTTGCAAATAACTCAGCCAAGGAAAATAAGAAGTCTTTGGGATTAGACTTCAACCCAGGCCCCTCTGCACCACGTGCCGACGGCACACGAGAAGCTGAACCCAATCTTGTTGGGCCTTCTACAACCTAGAAGGTCTCATCACTCACATAATGGTTCAAGGGGCAGAAGTGGATCAACCTGCAGACGACGCTGATTCTGACGAAGCGCCTGCACCACCGAAGGCTGTGAAGCAAATGAAACCCAAGGCTTCAAAGCCCTCTTCAGTACCAAAGGCTTCAAAGCCCTCATCTGCACCAAAGGTCTCAGGGCGAAGCCTCTGGCCACTGCACCTCCTGAAGTCAGTGTGCAGTCTGAAGATCTTTCATGCATCTCCAAGTCTGCCAAGTTGAAAAAGCCCATGCAACCCACTGGTCAAGCACTGACCCCTGCTGCTATCTTGAGAAACGAGAATGACGCCATTGATCTATCTAGCGACGATGATCTTGGTGATGACGCTCTTGAGCATTTGATCAAGAGCAAGCAAGAGGCGGAAATCTTCAATGATCTTCCTCTCTTTGATGTGGAAATCTTAAACAAGTTTATTGATGAGTGGTTTGACAGACCAGATGTCAGCTTTGATGATCTTCAGCTTCCCATTGGCCTCAGCGTCGCCTTCCATGGACCCATTGCTCCTGAGCTGGCTTTAGCTCAGAAAATTGTTGAGCTGAAGCATAAGATCGATTATGAAAAGGCTCAGTTCAAGAAGCACATGGCCAAGCTCAATGTTGAAGACATTCAAAACTTCAAGGTCATGATGCATGAGCTCAAGGAGGCATTCCACAAGAAACGAGAAGAAGCAAAAGGTTCTTGTGAGCGCATGAAGAATCTTGCTGCCAAATGTGTTCAAGGCCACAATGAAGCTGAAAAGCGCAAGGCCTTGGGGCGACCAGGAATCGACCCCAGAATGGCTGCCAAGAAGAAGAAGAAGCTAGCTGTGGCAGAACTAGAAGCATCAAGGCAGGAAGAACCTCGCATTGTCTTCCCAGCCAGTATGACAGGCTCGAAGCCTAAGGTACCCACATTGGCTTCAGAATTCAAGAAAACTAGAGCAGCTGAAGCCGAAGCCAGAAGCGCAGGACCAAAGCCACCATTGATGATGCTCCCCCAACCAAGAAAAGGAAAACAAAGAAGAGAGACCGGGCTGCTCCCACAGAGCCCCTTGTTGTCGAGCCAATCTCAGTGGCTCATCCTGCGTCTGAACATCGAGAGCGCCAGTTGATAGTTCATGAGCCTGCTTCCCTGGAGGCTCCTGAAGCTGAAGACAATCCAGCTGTTGACCCCACCGCAGCTGAAGACATTGGTCCTCATGACAATGTTGAAGATGATGAAGTCCTTCCTCAGATCGATCATAATTTGGTATCCTCGCCTGTGCTCACGCACAGCGAGCTCATCAGCATTGGTCATCCTCTGACGCCAACTGCTCAGGATGGATCGTGGGCTGATCACCCACAACAGCAAGACACCCCAAGTACTCCCCAACCACAAGTCACCTCACCAGTGCAAGATGATAATGACTTTGAGGCCCAGCCAACTCCATCTCCACAGGCGTCGCCAGTGTTACGCAGGCTTCGCAAAGGACCAAGGCCCCAAGTCACTCTTCCGAGCGTTCCAGAAGGAGAAGTTCCCCACCAATCTGTTGCATGTCAAGTGTTTCCAGAAGCCACTCCAACTGTGAACGCCTCTGAGTTTGAAGCCAAAACGGCTGAAGATATTCCGGCTGCATCAGCCGATGAAGAAGAAGCACCACGTGATGAAGAAAGAATTGCTACACCACCAACCATTCCTGAAGCTGTTCTCGAGGAGAATGTGTCCAACCCTCCAGCTCCTGAAGTGGAGGTTACCAATACTGAGGCGGCCACCAACATCAACACTGAAGCCAATGACGTTGTCATGGCTGAAGCTAATGTGATGCGTGAAGCTAACGTCACCACCACCACCAACATTGCTGACGACACTGATGTCGTCATGCCCGAAGTCAATAATGAAGCACCTGAAGCAAATGTGGCCCCTGAAGCCAATGTTGCACCAAACATAAGCATTCCTCCTGAAGCTATTGTGCCACTTGCAACCCATGTCAACAAATATGCCAATTCTCCTGTACCCCCTCCAAGACCTCATACTGTTGAGCTGGCATTTGATCGTGGTCAGCCTGTTATGGTCCGATGGCCCATTCTGGTTCCTCCACCTGCTGCGGGTCAACAATTTGACTATCATGTCGAGCACAGGCCCCAAGTCCAGAAGCCGAAGCCAAGACTTCCAAGATTCCCAGGCACTGCAACCTCACCTGGGGTCTTCAATGTGAATGGCTTCGTGGCACATAACACCTTCTTCAACAGCGCCAAGAACCCTTACTCCAAACCTCGCATTTCATCGGATCGGTTCTGGAGCTATCAGCAGAGCAACTACTATTCATGCGTCTTATACAATCAAGGGCACATATTTCCACATATGCGTCTCGACACTGAAGCCATAGCTGGCCTGCCCTGTCTAGAAGAAGCATTGGATTGCTTCAGAGACGCTGGACTCCTGCAATTTGTCATAGACAAGGAACACTGGAATGAAGAGCTTCTATTACAGTTTTACGCAACTCTTCACATTCGAGGCTACAACATGACAGGCAATGTCCATCATGAAGCCAAAGCTCTTGATATGATTGAGCTCACAACCCTGCCCACTCCTGGTGAATACTATGAACTAGGTTGTCAACAACACCAGAATGCTTTGGAGAGCATTTTTCAGAAGCCAGAACCCAACATGAGCCAAATGTTGAGCATGATGAAGCCTTTGCCTCATGACGCTGACTACCCATCTGAATTCTTTGTTGAAGAACTAGAGTATCTGCCTCGCACCATTTACCATATCATCAGAAAAACTCTTTGGCCTGTCAAAGGACATTCATCTGCAACGAAGCTTGAAGGAGCAATGAATACTTTGGTGTTCTATATCTGCATCAGCTTCAATGCTCAAGACTTCTTCATGAGACAATTGGCTGCATCTGGCTCCGACATTTTTGGTTTGAAGTTCTATGATCCATGGGTAATGTGTCTTATCAAGTTGCACTCTGCCTTCAACTATCAGTCGTCTGCGCGCAATCATCTTGTATTCTTGCCAGAGGTTGATTTGTCTGTTGAAGCTATTTCCCAGAGCCTGCTAAGGATCCGATTTATCTTCACAATGCTAATCGTCAAAGCTTCACCCAGCCCATTGAAGGAGTTCAGGCAGTCTCTCGTGTTTATCCCTTGGCTGGTAACACACGTGCCCCTCCTACTCAACCTGACGCCAATGGAAGCACCATTGCCCAAAGGCCTCAGAAGCGATCTCGTGTTCTCAATGACCGAGAGCTTCTCGTCGCGCTACATCAGAAACAGGATAAGCATCATAACTGACTCAAGCGTCAGATGCAAAGCCTCTTGGTGGACGTCAATCGCATTCGCAATCTTGCCACCAAGAATGCCTTTGTTACACATGAAACCTATTGGAGGTCTTGGAAGAGTTTGACATTGCTTAGTGCTGAAGCTGATCTGCAAGACGATGGCTTCACAGAAAGATTCAAGTTTGACTCAACTCCTCCAAGGAATGCTCACTTGCGTCGGACTCCCTCACTTGAAGACTCTGACTATTCATCCTCAGCTGCGACGGTGAATGCCAGAGTCATCGATGACCAAGATGATGCCACTTCACCTCCTCCAACTTCAGCGCGTGTCGACACTGCATCGAGTTCTTCTACACCACCGAACCTCAACGACGACCCTGCTGCTTCGCCTGCACCTCATGGGAACGAGTAGGTGCTCTATGTCTTCAAACCTTTTTGGTCCTTACTGACAAAAGGGGGAGAAGCATATGAGTTGATAGTCTTCAAGTGGGTCCATATGGGTGGTTGCTTTACTTTTTTCTACTTTTGCCAAGTGCTTACAACTCTCGCTTTTTGATACATTTGGTTCTTTGAGTTGTAACACTTAAACTCGATGGTCGTCTGCTACTTATTCGCTATTCTGTGATGCGATGATAAATTCCGCATGTGCGATGATAACTTCCGCACTTAGGTCATTCTGCAGATGTTAGAGTTCTCAAAAAAATTAAAGGTTGCCAAAGAGAACTTGTTGCCACGATGCACGGTTCAAACATGGTTATTCTGCTTTATTGTCTTATCATATTATTGACCACATGGGGGCTTCTGCTTTATACAGCAAAGTTATTATTACCCTTTGATCCAGCTTATAGGCCACAAAAAAAACTTGGGCGCTTGCTACCCAGGTTAAAGAGACCAAAGAGAGTCTGTTGCAAAAGCACAACTCAAACATAGGTACCCCTTGAGCACAGCTCAAAATATTGCTTGGGGGCTCTTTTGTTCTAAAGAACAACGAGTTCGTAACCTTGTAATATGCTTAAAATCTAGGCTTGGAAGCCAGGTGTATCCACCTAAAACCCAGGGTTATCCTGCCTTTTTAGGTAAGTCACTCCGCCCAAGTAATCCTGGAAAGACCCGCCGAACGTTTGACAAGTCAATCTTATGCCGACCCTGAACTTGCCAAAGTTAAAACGACGATTCGTTAATGTGAGGTCCATCTTATAAGGTATGTAGAATGGTTTAACTCAGTGGCCTAGCAGCCCATGAAAAGCCTTGTTTTGGGCCTGGCAGCCCATGAAAAGCCTCGCTTCTCGTTTGTTTTTTATTCAACAGATTCTTTCTTTTTGAGGTTTATTTGACAAGATTTATAAAGCTTGATTGTAAATCACCGGTGTTTATTAACCCGGTCTGGCTTTTGACTATAAGTCACCAGTATGAGATAACATCCACTGTTTATTAACCCGGCCTAGATTTGTTCTCAAGCCAGCAATATATGATAATTACCAGTGCTCAAATTTTGGGGCGAAGCCCTACATCAGTAGAACACCAACATCGTCACCACGCCGTCGTGCTAACGAAACTCTCCCTCAATACTCGGCTGGATCGGAGTTCGAGGGACGTCATCAGGCTGAACGTGTGCTGAACTCGGAGGTGCCGTACGTTCGGTACTTGATCGGTTGGATCATGAAGACGTACGACTACATCAACCGCATTGTGCTAACGCTTCCGCTTTCGGTCTACGAGGGTACGTGGACAACACTCTCCCCTCTCGTTGGTATGCATCACCATGTTCTTGCATGTGCGTAGGAATTTTTTTGAAATTACTACGTTCCCCAACAGTGGCATCCGAGCCAGGTTTTATGCGTTGATGTTATATGCACGAGCAGAACACAAGTGAGTTGTGGGCGATACAAGTCATACTGCTTACCAGCATGTCATACTTTGGTTCGGCGGTATTGTTGGATGAAGCGGCCCAGACCGACATTACGTGTACGCTTACGTGAGACTGGTTCTACCGACGTGCTTTGCACACCGGTGGCTGGCGGGTGTCAGTTTGTCCAACTTTAGTTGAACCGAGTGTGGCTACGCCCGGTCCTTGCGAAGTTTAAAACAGCACCAACTTGACAAACTATCGTTGTGGTTTTGATGCGCAGGTAAGAACGGTTCTTGCTAAGCCCGTAGCAGCCACGTAAAACTTGCAACAACAACGTAGAGGACGTGTAACTTGTTTTTGCAGGGCATGTTGTGATGTGATATGGTCAAAACGTGATGCTATATTTTATTGTATGAGATGATCATGTTTTGTAACCGAGTTATCGGCAACTGGCAGGAGCCATATGGTTGTCGCTTTATTGTATGCAATGCAATCGCCCTGTAATGCTTTACTTTATCACTAAGCAGTAGCGATAGTCGTAGAAGCATAGGATTGGCAAGACGACAATGATGCTACGATGGAGATCAAGGTGTCACGCTGGTGACGATGGTGATCATGACAATGCTTCGGAGATGGAGATCACAAGCACAAGATGATGATGGCCATATCATATCACTTATATTGATTGCATGTGATGTTTATCTTTTATGCATCTTATCTTGCTTTGATTGACGGTAGCATTATAAGATGATGTTTCACTAAATTTCAATATAAAAGTGTTCTCCCTGAGTATGCACCATTGCCAAAGTTGGTCGTGCCCAGACACCACGTGGTGATCGGGTGTGATAAGCTCTACATCCATCTACAACGGGTGCAAGCCAGTTTTGCACACGCAGAATACTCAGGTTAAACTTTACGAGCCTAGCATATGCAGATATGGCCTCGGTAGATATGATCAACATAATGATGTTCACCATTGAAAGCTACTCCATTTCACATGATGATCGGTTATGGTTTAGTTGATTTGGATCACATGATCACTTAGATGATTAGAGGGATGTCTATCTAAGTGGGAGTTCTTAAGTAATATGATTAATTGAACTTTAATTTATCATGAACTTAGTCCTGGTAGTATTAGCATATCTATGTTGTAGATCAATAGCTCGCGATGTTGCTCCCCGTTTAAGTTTTATATGTTCCTAGAGAAAACTAAGTTGAGAAATGTTAGTAGCAATGATGCGGATTGGATCCGTGATCTGAGGATTTTCCTCATTGCTGCATAGAAGAATTATGTCCTTGATGCACTGCTAGGTGACAGACCTATTGCAGGAGCAGATGCAGACGTTATGAATGTTTGGCTAGCTCAATATGATGACTACTTGATAGTTTAGTGCACCATGCTTAAACGGCTTAGAATCGGGACTTCAAAGACGTTTTGAATGTCATGGACCATATGAGATGTTCCAGGAGTTGAAGTTAATATTTCAAGAAAATACCCGAGTTGAGAGATATGAAGTCTCCAACAAGTTCTATAGCTAAAAAGATGGAGGAGAATAGCTCAAGCAGTGAGCATGTGCTCAGATTGTCTAGGTACTACAATCACTTGAATCAAGTAGGAATTAATCTTCCAGATAAGATAGTGATTGATAGAATTCTCTAGTCACCATCACCAAGTTAGTAGAACTTCGTGATGAACTATGATATGCAAGGGATAACGAAAGCGATTCCCGTGTTCTTCGTAATGCTGAAATCAACGAAGGTAGAAATCAAGAAAAATATCAAGTGTTGATGGTAGACAAGACCACTAGTTTCAAGAAAAGGGCAAAGGGAAGAAGGGGAACTTCAGGAAGAACGGCAAGCAAGTTGCTGCTCAAGTGAAGAAGCCCAAGTCTGGTCCTTAGCATGAGACTAAGTGCTTCTACTGCAAAGGGATTGGTCACTGGAAGCGGAACTGCCCCAAGTATTTGGCGGATAAGAAGGATGGCAAAGTGAACAAAGGTATATTTCATATACAGATTATTGATGTGTATTTTACTAGTGTTCGTAGCAACCCCTCGGTATTTGATACTGGTTCATTTGCTAAGAGTAGTAACTCGAAACGGGAGTTGCATAATGAACAGAGACTAGTTAAGGGTGAAGTGACGATGTGTGTTGGAAGTGGTTCCAAGATTGATATGATCATCATCGCACACTCCCTATACTTTTGGGATTAGTGTTGAACCTAAATAAGTGTTATTTGGTGTTTGCGTTGAGCATGAATATGATTTGATCATGTTTATTGCAATACAGTTATTCATTTTAGTAAGAGAATAAATTGTTGTTCTGTTTACATGAATAAAACATTATATGGTTACACACCCAATGAAAATGGTTCGTTGGATCTCGATCGTAGTGATACACATATTCATAATATTGAAACCAAAAGATGCAAAGTTAATAATGATAGTGCAACTTATTTGTGGCACTGCCGTTTAGGTCATATTGTTGTAAAGCGCATGAAGAAACTCCATGCTGATGGACTTTTGGAATCACTTGATGCTTGCGAACCATGTCTCATGGGCAAGATGACTAAGACTCCGTTCTCCGGAACAATGGAGCGACCAACTGACTTATTGGAAATAATACATACTGATGTATGCGGTTCGATGAGTGTTAAGGCTCACGGCAAATATCGTTATTTTCTGACCTTCACAGATGATTTGAGCAGATATGGGTATATCTACTTAATGAAACACAAGTCTGAAACATTTGTAAAGTTCAAAGAATTTCAGAGTGAAGTGGAGAATCATCGTAACAAGAAAATAAAAGTTTCTATGATATGATCGCAGAGGTAAAATATTTGAGTTAAGAGTTTGGCCTTCAGTTAAAACAATGTGAAATAGTTTCACTACTCACGCCACCTGGAACACCACAGTGTAATGGTGTGTCCGACCGTCATAACAGTACTTTATTAGATATGGTGCGATCTATGATGTCTCTTACCGATCTACCACTATCGTTTTGGGGTTATGCATTAGAGACAACTGCATTCACGTTAAATAGGGCACCATCTAAATCCATTGAGATGACACCGTATGAACTATGGTTCGGCAAGAAACCTAAGCTGTCGTTTCTTAAAGTTTGAGGTTGCAATGCTTATGTGAAAAAGTTTCAACCTCATAAGCTCAAACCCAAATCGGAGAAGCACGTCTTCATAGGATACCCAAAAGAAAATGTTGGGTGCACCCTCTATCACAGATCCGAAGGCAAGATATTCGTTGCTGAGAATGGATCCTTTCTAGAGAAGGAGTTTCTCACGAAAGAAGTGAGTGGGAGGAAAGTAGAACTTGATGAGGTAATTGTACCTGCTCCCTTATTGGAAAGTAGTTCATCACATAAATATGTTCCTGTGACTACTACACCAATTAGTGAGGAACCTAATGATGATGATCATGTAACTTCAGATCAAGTTGCTACCGAACCTCGTAGGTAAACCAGAGTGAGGTCCGCACCAGAGTGGTACGGTAATCCTGTTCTGGAGGTCATGTTACTTGACCATGACGAAGCTACGAACTATGAGGAAGCGATGATGAGCCCAGATTCCGCGAAATGGCTTGAGGCCATGAAATCTGAGATGAGATCCATGTATGAGAACAAAGTATGGACTTTGATTGACTTTCCCATTGATCGGCGAGCCATTGAGATTTAATGGATCTTCAAGAGGAAGACGGACGCTGATAGTAGTGTTACTATCTACAAAGCTAGAATTGTCGCAAAAAGGTTTTCGACAAGTTCGAGGTGTTTATTACGATAAGAGTTTATCACTCGTATCTATGCTTAAGTCTGTCTGAATCATGTTAGCAATTGCCGCATTTTATGAAATCTGGCAAATGGATAAACAAAACTGCATTCCTTAATGGATTTATTAAAGAAGAGTTGTATATGATGCAACCAGAATGTTTTGTCAATCCTAAAGGTACTAACAAAATATGCAAGATCCAGCGATCCATCTATAGACTGGTTCAAGCATCTCGAAGTTGGAATATATGCTTTGATAAGTTGATCAAAGCATATAGTTTTATACAGACTTGCGGTGAAGCCTGTATTTACAAGAAAGTGAGTGGGAGCACTACAGCATTTCTGATAAGTATATGTGAATGACATATTGTTGATCAGAGATAATGTAGAATCATTCTGCAAATCATAAAGGAATGTTTGAAAGGAGTTTTTCAAAGAAAGACCTCGGTGAAGCTGCTTACATATTGAGCATCAAGATCTATAGAGATAGATCAAGATGCTTGATAAGTTTTTCAATGAGTACATACCTTGACAAGATTTTGAAGTAGTTCAAAATGGAACAGTCAAAGAAGGAGTTCTTGCCTGTGTTACAAGGTGTGAAGTTGAGTAAGACTCAAAACCCGACCACGGCAGAAGATAGAGAGAGAATGAAAGTCATTTCCTATGCCTTAGCCATAGGTTCTATAAAGTATGCCATGCTGTGTACCAGACCTATTGTATACCCTGCCCTGAGTTTGGCAAGGGAGTACAATAGTGATCTAGGAGTAGATCACTGGACAATGGTCAAAATTATTCTTAGTGGAATAAGGATATGTTTCTCAATTATGGAGGTGACAAAAGGTTCACTGTAAAGGGTTAAGTCGATGCAAGTTTTGACACTGACCCAGAGGACTCTAAGTCTCAATCTAGATACATATTGAAAGTGGGAGCAATTAGCTAGAGTAGCTCCGTGCAGAGCATTGTTGACATAGAAATTTGCAAAATACGTACGGATCTGAATGTGGCAGACCCGTTGACTAAACTTCCCTCACAAGCAAAACATGAACACACCTTAGTACTCTTTGGGTATTAATCAGATAGCGATGTGAACTAGATTATTGATTCTAGTAAACCCTTTGGGTGTTGGTCACATGACGATGTGAACTATGGGAGTTAATCACATGGTGATGTGAACTATTGATGTTAAATCACATGACGATGTGAACTAGATTATTGACTCTAGTGCAAGTGGGAGACTGAAGGAAATATGGCCTAGAGACAATAATAAAGTTATTATTTATTTCCTTATATCATGATAAATGTTTATTATTCATGCTAGAATTGTATTAACCGGAAACATAATACATGTGTGAATACATAGACAAACAGAGTGTCACTAGTATGCCTCTACTTGACTAGCTCCTTGATCAAAGATGGTTATGTTTCCGAACCATAGACATGAGTTGTCATTTGATTAACGGGATCACATCATTAGGAGAATGATGTGATTGACTTGACCCATTCCGTTAGCTTAGCACTTGATCGTTTAGTTTGTTGCCATTGCTTTCTTCATGACTTATACATGTTCCTATGACTATGAGATTATGCAATTCCCGTTTACCGGAGGAACACTTTGTGTGCTACCAAATGTCACAACGTAACTGGGTGATTATAAAGGTGCTCTACAGGTGTCTCCGAAGGTACTTGTTGGGTTGGCGTATTTCGAGATTAGGATTTGTCACTCTGATTGTTGGAGAGGTATCTCTGGGCCCTCTCGGTAATGCACATCACCTAAGCCTTGCAAGCATTGCAACTAATGAGTTAGTTGCGGGATGATGTATTACGGAACGAGTAAAGAGACTTTCCGGTAACGAGATTGAACTAGGTATTGAGATGGCGACGATCGAATCTCGGGCAAGTAACATACCGATGACAAAGGGAACAACGTATGTTGTTATGCGGTCTGACCGATAAAGATCTTCGTAGAATATGTAGGAGCCAATATGAGCATCCAGGTTCTGCTATTGGTTATTGACCGGAGCCGTGTCTCGGTCATATCTACATAGTTCTTGAACCCGTAGGGTGCGCACGCTTAACGCTACGATGACAATTATATTATGAGTTTATATGTTTTGATGTACTGAAGGAGTTCGGAGTCCTGGATGAGATCGGGGACATGACGAGGAATCTCGAAATGGTCGAGACGTAAAGATGGATATATTGGACGACTATATTCGGACTTCGGAAAGGTTCCGAGTGATTCAGGTATTTTTCTGAGTACCGGAGAGTTACGGGAATTCGCCGGGGAGTATATGGGCCTTATTGGGCCATACGGGAATAGAGGAGATAGGCCAAAAGGAAGGAGGCCTGCGCCCCCCCTCTGGTCCGAATTGGACAAGGGGTGCAGCCCCCTTTTCCTTCTCCCTCTCCTCCTCTTTCCTTCACTCCTACTCCAACAAGGAAAGGAGGAGTCCTACTCCCGGTGGGAGTAGGGCTCCCCCCTTGGCGCACCCTCCTCCTAGGCCGGCCGCCTCCCCCCTTGCTCCTTTATATACAGGGGCAGGGGGGCACCTCTAGACACAGAAGTTGATCAAGTTGATCGTCTCTTAGCCGTGTGCGGTGCCCCCGTCCACCATAGTCCACCTCGATAATACTGTAGCGGTGCTTAGGCGAAGCCCTGCGTCGGTAGAACATCAACATCGTCACCACGCCGTCGTGCTGACGAAACTCTCCCTCAACACTCGGCTGGATCGGAGTTCGAGGGACGTCATCGGGCTGAACGTGTGCTGAACTCGGAGGTGCCGTACATTCGGTACTTGATCGGTCGGATCGTGAAGACGTACGACTACATCAACCGCGTTGTGCTAACGCTTCCGCTTTCGGTCTACGAGGGTACGTGGACAACACTCTCCCCTCTCGTTGCTATGCATCACCATGATTGCGTGTGCGTAGGAATTTTTTTGAAATTACTACGTTCCCCAACAGAGAACGCATCTAGGAAGCACAGTAGGTCGCACTCGGCAGTGGATTCAACAATCTGGTCAATGCGCGGGAGAGGGAATGGATCTTGTGGTCACGCGTTGTTGAGGTTGGCGAAGTCAACGCACATTCGCTCCTTCCCGCCTTTCTTCGGCACCACGACTAGGTTCGCTAGCCATTCGGGGTACCTAACCTCACGAATGGCACCTGCCGGCTCCAGCTTGCGGGTCTCTTGTACGATGAAGGCCTGCTTTTCCGTGGACTGCCGCCTCGCTCGCTGCTTCATGGGGCGCACATTGGGGCATACCCTCAATTGGTGCTGAATCACCTCTCTGGGGACCCCCACCAGCTGATTGGCCTCCCATGCGAATATTTCCTTGGTCGTGCGCAAGAACTTCACCAATGCTTCCTCCTGGCTGGGGTCGAGGCTGGCGCCTATGGTGAAGGTGGCTCCTGAGGGGTCATCCTCGTCGACCGGCACCTGTTTGGTTTCTGCCTTGTCTTGGGTGAACAACTGCTTCTTATTGGTCGGCGCAGCCTCCTTGGCCTCGGGGGTACCGGCCCTATCGGGGTTCGCCGGCGCAGCGGTCCTGAAGGCAAGTTTGAGTACCATCCAGGCCTCCTTGGCATCCCCCTTGACGGTGAGGGCACCTTTGCTTCCAGGCATCTTCATGAGGTTGTAGGATGGATGAGTCGCTGCCATGAACTGGGCCAGAGGTGGGTACCTGAGGATGGCGTTGTAAGGGAGGCCGATGTGGGCGATGTCTAAGTCGACCAGCTCGGTGCGGTAGTTGTCGCCCGTTCTGAAGGTGACGGGGAGGCGGATCTGCCCTAGGGAGCGGGCGGCACCACCGCCGACTCCCGAGAAAGGCTTGCTGAGGCTGAGCCGCTCGAGTGGCACGTGAAGAAGGCTGAAAGCCTCTACGGAGAGCAAGTTGAGGCCGGTGCTGCCGTCGATGAGGGTCTTGGTGACGGCCACGTCGCAGATGGTGGGCGTGCAGAGCATCGGAAGCATGCCCGAGCCGGTGGTGGTGATGGGGTGGTCTTCCGATCTGGAGGCGAGATCAGCCTCAGGCGCGGCCTTGCCCGGCGGAGGCCCCGAGCGCGTGGAAGCGGCACCGATTTGGCGGAGGAACGGCTTGATGTGGCGCTCTGAGGGCGGCGCCTGTGAGCCACCTAAGAGGGCCGCAACCGCATGGTGCGCCAGTGCAGCGTAGCGCGCAGTGAAGAGGCCGCGAAGCTCCTCCCAAGATGCCACCGTGGATCCGGGAAGGTTGAATAGCCAAGCGCGCGGCTCGCCGGCGAGGGCCATGGGAAGCCAGTTGGCCTTGACCTTGTCATCACCCTTGGCTTCGAGGACGGCCTCCTCGTACGCCAACAGGAAGGCTGATGGATCCACCGTGCCGTCGTAGCACGGCGGCATCTCCGGCTTGAACTTGGGCAGCCACTTCACCCGTCGCAAGGTGGGGGCCAGGCCACGGAGCCCCTGGCCCTATCGTCTATGCTGGTCATCAGAGTCGGCGGCGGGGCGCCTGCCATGTGGGCGTACATCGACGGACGAGAAGCTACGGCGCACCCCTACCTGGCGCGCCTAATGTCAGATCTGGGGTTCCGGTAGACCCTTGAGGTTCGAACACTGGAGTCCGCGTGAAGGTTTTCTCCCTATCGATCCACGCCCTAGCTCTCTAAGATCTCGCAGACGAACATGACGAACTCTCAACACAGAAAGACACACGGTTTATACTGGTTCGGGCCACCATTGTGGTGTAGTAACCTACTCCAGTGTGGTGGTGGTGGATTGCCTCTTGGGCTAATGATGAACAGTACAAGGGGAAGAACAGCCTCCTGAGGTCGAGGTGTTCTTGTGTTTGGTGAGTTTGTGTGTGTGAGGATCGGAATCAGCTGCCGACTTGTGATGGTGTTGATCCCATGCCCCTCTTGGTGGTGGCTAGTTCTACTTCTATAGGCCCTAGTCCTCTCCCCAAATATTGAGCGAGAAGGGATGCCAACAATGGCCAATTCGAATGGGGACAGCTAGTACAAGCTATCCTGACAAAAGGTGGTCTTCGCCTGCAAAAGGCTCTGGTGATGACCTTCGTCTTGCCGTCCTTCTGGTCCTGGTCTCGTTGCACCAATATGGAAACCTTTGCTTGATGCCTCGGTACTCCGCGCCTGTGCTTGCCCCTTAGCACCAAAGAGAAACAAGGATGTTGCGTGCGCTAGCGCCCGCCTGGTCTCGGTCGTCATGGCTCACGTCACGAGGGGCCTCGCGAGGTTTGCCTTGCCTTGATCTCTCCGCCCCTCGTGAGCCTGCCCGGCGAGGCTGCTCTTGAGGAGGTCTTGCATCGTCCGCCCCGCGTGGCTTGGCCCCTCGCGAGGGTCTTGAATGTCTTGTCGATGAAGATGGGCCGTACGAACCCGCCAGCCCAGCCACACCGTGGGCCACAGGCAGGCAAGTCTGAGGACCCCCATTCCCAGAACACCGACATTGGGGCTACATTATTCAAGTTGAGATCACATCAAATATGCAAGTCCCATGTCACTTCCATCATGCACCATGGTACTTGGGGGCTAATGCAAAGACATTTTTACTTGCCTTATTGAAGACCCAACTCATCATATCATAATGAGCCAGTGCTTCTGTCAAAAAATTTAAGGTACACAAGCTTTAATCCAGTATATTGAAAGTTTATTGCTCAGTTGGTAAAGCACAAAGCTCTTAACCTTGTGGACGTGGGTTCAAGCCCCATGATGTGGGTTACATCATATGATATTATTTTCAATGAAGTATATATAAAGTCCTAGCTCAATATTATCTTACTGAGCCGGCCTTTGGGGGCTACACGTTGCTGTTCAAGTCTACATGATCATATCTATAAAGTCCCTGCTCATTATTGCATAATGACCCGGCCCTTGGGGGCTACACTGGTTGAAGTTTTTATGAGCATAAGGCAATTAAAAGTCCCAGGTTGCTGCAAGCATGATAACCCGGCACTTGGGGGCTACATATGTGGAATACTCCGTTCTGACTAGTAAAAACCTGGATTTCTTCAAAGTGGTAATATTTATGTTGAAGCAAGTCTTAAGTCATCACTTTGCTCTGCTCAAGACTTGGGGACTACAGGTAATATGGATATGAGGGCGAGAAATCTTCAAAATTCTCAAAGTTTTGACCCGGCGAAGGCAAGAATTATGACTCGGCATTATCTATTTATAAACTGGCAAGTTTTTTCATCTTTAAGCCGGTTGAAGGTCACATGAGTATTTCAAGACCAATATTTTTAAGCATTGGGAGCTGAGTCAAATGAATTATTCTTTAGTGTCTCTCTGTGAGAAACCAACGTCAGCAAATTGATTATGAAGTTGGCTTATTGACCCAGATTTTTGAAGAAGGAAATAACAAGGAGTTAAGGATGATCATGTGCCGGTTTACAAGAATATTTAAACCCGGAGCATAACCTGTTAAAATTGTTCTTGTGTTTTGCTTATAGGATCAGTTTAACATGGATAAATCCAAATTAAACTGGGGGCTAATGTCGGGGATATACCCCGCGGTATGACTCGGTCGGAGATATGACCCGGCTGGGACTTGGTATTGCATTGGTATGACCCGGCAGATTGTTTATTGTAAGCCAGCAGATTGTTTAAGTCAGATGTTAAGCTGGTAGATTGTAAGCCGACAGATTGTTTACGGTAAGCCGATAGATGGTTTAAACCAGACAGTTAAGTAGACAATTAAGCCAGATTGTAAGTCGGTAGTTGAGAAGCACAAGATGTTAAGAGGCCCATGGAGAGAAGCCCGTGAAGAGAAGTCAGAATAGTTAAGTCTTGAGTCCAAGTTGGACTCTACATGTAACCCGCCCCTTTAGCTTATATAAGGAGAGGCAGGGCACCCCAAGAGGGACAAGTTGAACAATCGTTAAGTCTAGACACAACTAGGAGAGCCGGAGATATGGCGACTCCCTCATGATGATAATGAGACCTAGCCACAAACAGCATATAGGGTTGTTACCAGATGATGTTTCCCGGGGCCCGAAGCTGTCTAAATCTTTGTCTTGCGTGTTGCGTCTCTCGATTCCGATCAACCCCTTCAAGCTACTGCATACATGCGTTGGCCTCACGACTAAGTCCTCACACTAGGACATCTGTCGTGACAATTCCATGACAATCACTTTTACCGTTACTATTGTTGTTGCTACTAATATCAAAACTTTCATACTACTTTGCTACTGATCACTTTGCTGCAGATAATTAATCTCTAGGTGTGGTTGAATTGACAACTCAGCTGCTAATAGTTGCAAATATTCTTTGGCCCCCCTTGTGTCGAATCTATAAATTTGGGTTGAATACTCTATCCTTGAAAACTGTTGTGATCCCATATACTTGTGGGTTATCACAAGTTTGTAGTGCCTCAAGATGATGTACATGGTATGGCTGATGAAGATGAAATCGCTAAATTCCTTAGAAGAAAATAGGAACATTCTACTATTTCCAAGAATTCTTCAGTCCCTCTGTTGCTGAATCCAAAGAAGATCCTTATCTTCATTGAAAGATGGGGCAAGAAGCCAAACACTCCTCTTGATAACCTCAACTTACCTCCTGGTCCAAGCCATGTAATTTTTGCTTTCATCATCAATGCAAAGCACAAGATAGCACAAGCGTAGCTTGTAAGGAAACAACAACAACAGAAGGAGAAGTAGCCAAGGTAAAACATGCTCACAATATCCCCTCAGTAGTTGATTACATTGCAATCACAAATCCAACAGTTGTCGGAAGAATATGAGCGCCAAGCCAATCACCATTGTGGCATTCGTGATAGATTCATCACAGCCACCAACCAAGTGGTTGATGACTGTTGACACACGAACACATCACGTGTACCCTCGACGCCTAGGGTGATGCACCGCAGCTCACATTGAAGGAGACCCAACCAACAACGTGATACGCAGGACATTCGACGAGTGCTTTTTAGACCCGAAACCACGCACACACGGGAGGGACCCCCGTCAACGAGTGCGGCGGCAATAGGCTGCCCTAGGTCGATTCGCTCACCCCTAGAGCCTCAGGATTCGCAGCTCTCAAACTCGAGGAACAGCGAAAAATGAGAGAGAGAAACGATGCAGAGATAAAACATAGATGAAAAAGTAGTATATTGATTTGTTCGATTGTGTGTTGTTCCAATCGACCGTCACCTCTAACATATATAAGAGGCGGCTGGACTTCCCGTACAAGTAAAGGATTCATCTAGGCTTTCCTTACAATAAAATTACATCTATTCACGTCCTACAACTTTAGTTCCAGTCCAACTTGGATTCAGCCCGAATCTGGCCCAAACTTCTGTCTTGTTCCTATACAGGCCGTGGAATTTGCATAACCTCCGATTGAAAATATAAAAATACAAAATTTGTGCGCCTCGACAAGACGAACAACTCTCCTGTTCATCATTTTTCCAAATAAGGTCATCTTCAATACTTTATGAGGTTATCTTTAACTTTTATTCGGATTTGGTCGTGCAGTTTTCTTGGCTGTCCAAGTCTTGCAGCAACTCTGTAGGCTGTATACTATCTCAAGTGATGATGACTCCAAAAGAAAAGTGGACGTTTCGACGATACGCACAACTTCTGTGTAGAACACTTTTACATCTGAGGTCATTTGAATAACCTTTCAAACCCATCTTCAACTTCTGGTCAGATTGACTCTGACAGCCTCCACCCTGGCAAGCTTTCCACCCCGGCAAGCTTTCCACACCGGCAAGCTTTCTACCTGGCAAGGTTTACACCGGCAAGGTTTCTATCCCGGCAAGGTTTCTATCCGGGCAAGCTTCCACGCTGGCAAGGTTTCTACCCAGCAAGCTTTCACATCGGCAAGGTTTCTATCCCGGCAAGGTTTCCACCTCGGCAAGGTTTCTACCCCGGCAAGCTTCATTCAGCCGGCAAAGGCCGAATAACTCACGCGACTCATTAAACACCACCTAGATGGGTGTCTGGTCCCTCGCGTCATTTTTTCACTCAGGACCGGTTCGTGAAGTGTTGCCTCTAACTTTTGCATACGAACTCGGATTGAGACAATTTTTATATCAAAATTGATCGTTTCGATGAGACGAAGACAAATTGTGTAGATCATTTTTCCCATATGAGGCCGTCTCAGGGGCATAATCAGCTGAATAGTTCTCTGAATAAAAAAACTCAGTACTTTGAACACAACTTAGGCCTTAGAGATGAGATCGGATGGCTGTGGACCAAATATCAAAGTTTCTCCTTTTGAAGATACAGAACTCTCTCACTTTGAGCACCTTTTCATTTGAGGCCATCTTAATTGTGTTCTTGACCATGCAAAAATCTGGTGTCAACAAATACCCCCCTTGTTTTTTGGCAAAGCTTGCGTGCCGAAAAATAACTTGTACCTTGTTTGTTATAAGGATGATGTCAACACTCCATCGGCCATTTATTTTTCTCAGGGCGATACTTATGTATCGACCATGTTTGTGCTAAGGGCAATAATCATACATCGGCCATTGCCTACTTAGGCTTGTTGCCACACACTCGGGTGGTATTTCTTCAAGTACTTGCCATTGAGATCTCGAAGTAACAATGCCCCTTGTATGGATTCCACCAAATACGAATTTCCGGGAACTACTCTTGCGATCCTAAAAGGACCTTCCCAACTTGGAGACCACTTCCCGAATTTTCTATCTTTTGAACCAATCAGTAGAATTACTTTCCAGACGAGATCGCCAACTTGAAAATTCTTTAACTTGACTTTCTTATTGTAAGCTCTTGCCACCCTCAACTTGGCTCTCTCTATGGCTTCCAAAGCAGCCAAACGTTTATCGGCAACCACATCAATATTGTCCATCATCAAGTTATAAAAGTCTATTGCCGATAAATCATTTTGTTTGGCTATTCTCAAGGCATTTAAATTTACTTCCACTGGTAAAACAGCTTCTTGACCATATACTAGCTCATATGGAGTCACCTTCGTAGCACCATGCCTTGAGATTCTATGAGCCCACAAAGCATCAGACAATAACTTATGCCATCTCCTTGGATTATCCTCAATCTTCTTCTTGATGAGCTTGATTAAAATTTTATTGCTAGACTCAGCTTGTCCATTAGCTTGGGCATAATACAGAGAGGAATTGAGCAACTTTATGTTATAAGATTCGGCAAACTCTCTGACTTGGTGTGACATGAAAGATGAACCTTGATCTGTAGTTAACGTTTGAGGAATACCGAACCTATGAATAATGTTCTCCGTTATGAATTCAATTACCTCTGTATGTGCCATGTTCTTGAGAGGTACTGCTTCAGACCATTTAGTGAAATAGTCGGTTGCCACCAATACGAACCGATGCCCCTTCGAGGAAGACAGATGAATTTTCCCAATAAATTCTAAACCCCATCCTTTGAAAGGCCACGGCTTGATAATAGGATGTAACATAGCAGCAGGAGCCAACTGAATGTCACCAAATTTTTGACAAGCTTCACAACCTTCATAATATCTGAAGCAATCATTAATCATAGTCGGCCAATAAAACCCAACACGTCGTAGTAAATATTTCATGTTGGGAGTCGACTGATGAGTGCCACAATACCTTCATGGTACTCTCCCATAGCAACTCTCGCTTGGTCCTCGTCCAAGCACTTTAAAAGAACATCATCAACAGTTCGGCAATAGAGACAATCATCTCGCGTTGTGTATTTGAAAGCCATAAGCCGAACAGCCCTGTCCACCCTTCTATTAGGATCACACAAATAATCAATGATGGGTTTCCTCCAGTCTTGACTTTCTCCTACATCAAATATTTCATTAGTGTCCAAAATGGTGGGCTCTGATTCGGCCTCCCCTATGTTGGCAAGACTAGACATCGGCTTTTCAGAAATATGAAACATGCCATGATCAACATGATAGCTGGATGCTTGTTGTGCCAACTCATTTGCTTTCCAATTGTCATGTCTAGATATATGAGAAATGCTAAAATAATCCAAAGTAGAAATTATATCTAGACATTTATCAAGATAAACATTCAGTGATTCGTCAAAACATTGAAAGATTTTTGATACTTGTCGCACTACTAATAACAAATCACCAAAAGACTCAATATGTGTAGCACCTATGGCAAGCAACATCTCTAAACCGAATAACAATGCTTCATATTCGTCTTGATTATTTGTGCCAAAATATTCTAAGCGGCATGAGTCTTCAAAAACAGCACTATGAGGAGATATATAAACAATTACAACACCTTGGCCATTGCTACAAACTGAACCATCAAAATATAATCTCCAAGGTATTAATGAAACAAGGTCTAGATCAACAACATGCTTGTGATTAATCCGATCTCAACAATAAAATTAGCAACAATTTGTCCTTTCATGGATTTTAGAGATTCATAAGCCAAATCTTATTCAATTAAAGCATAAGCCCACTTGCCAATTCTGCGACTAAGAATTGGCCTATGCAACATGTATTTAATGACATCGGGTTGACAAGCTACTATGCATTCACTCGGCACTAAATAATGTCTCAATTTTGTGCAAGCATAATATAAGCATAGTCATAGTTTCTCAATAAATGTATACCTTGTCTCGGCGTCCAATAAACGCCTGCTCAAATATGTAATATCACGCTCTTTTCCTTCTGTTTCTTGAGTCAAAATAGCACCAATAACACCTTCTTCTGCTGCAATGTAAAGCTTAAAGGGTTCCCTATGCTTGGGCGCTTTCATCACCGAAGGAGTGCACAAATAGTTCTTGATCATATCAAACGCCTCTTGATGTTTTGCCCCCCAAGTGAAATCAACATCTTTCTTTAACCGAAGGATAGGAGTAAATGCATCAACTTTCCCTAATAGATTAGCTATGAACCTTCTCAAATAATTGACCTTGCCAAGGAACTTTTGCATATCTTTCTTGCATGTTGGAGCCTCCACTTTCTGTATGGCCTCTATATTTTTGGAATCAATTTCTATGCCATCTTCATGAATAATAAAGCCCAAAAACTTACCAGCTGATACGCCGAATGCACACCTCAAAGGATTCATCTTTATTCCATACTTTTTCATTCTTACAAAAGCTAAACGCAAATCGACTAGATGAGATTCTAAAGCATCCGATTTGACAACAATATTGTCAATATAAACCTCAAGTATAACACCAAGTAAATCATGAAAAATCAAATTCATAGCCCTTTGATACATGGCACCGGCATTTTTTAATCCAAAGGTCATCACTGTCCACTCAAATAAGCCAAGGAAACCAGGACATCGAAAATCTGTTTTGGACATGTCCTCTTCGGCCATAAAAATCTGGTTATACCCCGCGTTACCATCAAGAAAACTAATGACATTATGTCCAGAAGCATCATTAATAAGCATATCGGCTATTGGCATGGGATACTCATCTTTAGGTGTAGCTCTATTCAAATCTCTGAAATCAATGCACACCCTCATCTTGCCGGGGCCTTTCTTGTCTACTGGTACAATGTTAGAAATCCACTTGGCATACCTTCAATGTCTAATAAAATTAGCTTTAAGCAAACGACCGATCTCTTCCTTGATCCGGTCGTATGTTTCTGGATTAAATTTTCTGGCTGATTGCTTGAACGGTCTAAAAACCTGCCTTTATAGGTAAATGATGCTCCACTAACTCTCGGCTTAAACCTGGCATCTCATGATATTGCCATGCAAAGCAACAAACATATTCTTTCAATAGCTCAATCAACTTAGCTTTATGATCAGCTCTTAAATTTTCATTTACAAATGTTGGCCTAGGAATTGAACCATCTCCTATATCTATATCTTCTAATGGATCGGCCAATGTAAAACCTTGTCCTAATTTATCCATATCATCTAACTCTTCTATGGACTCATACATATCGTTCTCATTGGACCGATATTCTAGAAGACGCTTTTGTAACCACTCTTAGTTAGGATCCATTTAAATACATCATACCTTGGAGCCAATTATCGCCAACCGGTTTTAAAGAAATGGGCATGAAACCACTTCTTGTGGTGCTAAGAAAATCAAACTCTGATAAATCGCACCCCGTCAAGCAAGTAGCATTGGGATGTTGCCAATCCACCGATGCATCGGCCAAAGCAACACAGGCCGAGTTATCCGCATGAATGACTTCCACTTCATCATCAACCCACTAGATCAAAAATGGGTGCATGGTGGATGACACACATTGGTTTGCATGAACCCAATCACGACCTAGTATGACGTTATAGTTACCTTGCACCTCAGCGACAAAGAACGCAGTAGCCAAAGTTTTGCTTCTGACTGTATGCTCCACATACATCACACCTTTGGCTTCAGTTTTCTCTTTGCCTTGAAATCCATTGAGCACCATATTTGTCTTTATCAACTCTTCATCGGTTGAACCCAATTTCTTGAACACCGAGTAAGGCATAAGATTTACCACAACACCACCATCAACAAGCATCCGAGTGAGCGGTGATCCATTGATATGACCTCTAAGATACAACGGTTTTAGATGCGTTACTAGGTCTTTTGGCTTCTCGAATATTGCGTTTTTAGGGCCAAAATCCAGCTGAGCCACTTTCCCTTCCTCATCTACAACACGAAACTCAGCAGGTAAGTAATATAGCATATTGATATCCATACCTTCATGAACTGGCGTAGATTCATAGTCCAACATATCATCCTCTTCTTCAAGTGCATCCACCGATTCTGAAATCTGTCCGAGTGAAGGTGAAGTAAGAAGTGTTGCATATGATGTAATATCTGTCGCATCGTCCTCCTTTGGTGGTGGAGGTGCTGCTATGATAGGTGTAGAAGCCACTGCATCTTGTATTTGTTTAGGCCTCCACACTTGTTTTCTAGGTACCATGGGCCGGGTGTCATTGAACAACTTATCCCTTTGCTTCTCAGCCTCTTTTTTTGTCATCTCTTGACTCCTTAACCTTTGTAATTTCCTCTTTTGTGTCTTTGTTATCCCTAGAGGACACCACTTTGGCTGAGTGTACTTAGGATCTCTCGTCTTTACTTGGCTGGTGCTGGCTTCATGGTCATTAGCCGAGTGCTTTGGTGCGATAGCAAGTATCGGCTCAGTTGGATTGCTATGCACAATCGGCTGCTGTATGGCGAATGTTTCGATGCCCAAGATAAGTGAGTCGGCATTGATTTTTTCCTTGCCTTTTCTTGACTCAATCGTTGCAGCACTTGGCAACTTAACACGCCATTCTTGCTTGCCGACCCTTTTCTGATTATCTTGCATTGGCCGATTGACACTATTGTTCAAACGGCCTCGTGTGGGATAATAAAGTCTCTCATGAACATACCTCTTTGGTTCTGACCAACCCGGATGAAAAGCATAAGGGGCCATTGGGGGCTGCCCCCATCCTCCATTGAAGCCTCCCATGTAGTATGGCGCATAGGGGGTAGCGCCAATCATGGTCTCGGTGCCCATAACCCGTATGGCCTTGCATGATACTGAAATTCTTTTTGAGGAGGTGACCTTGAGCAATTCAAATTTGACGACCGGTTAGAGCTAGAACCGGCCGCTTGATTGGCATACTTGGACAACAACGTATCAAAAGTTGGCTTGGTCTTCTTGCACTGCACTTTAGCTTCATTCCTCTTCCATTTGCCAACTTCTGGACTCTTGGTTTTGACAAATTTAACACGAGTATTTTCTTGCACTTGCAATTGCCCCCCAAGTGCAGGATTCTGGATGGTGATTTTGATCACTTCCTTGCCATCGGGCTGCTTATCAAGCACAGTTTGTCTCCCCAAGATCTTGTCTCCCTCCTTGTCTTTCCTGGGCTCACCAGCAATAACATTAGCTTTATTAGCGGATTCGGCTACCTTCGGCCAAGTGAGTAGCTTCTTCCCCTCCAACTCCATGGTATTCATTAGAAAGGTCTGTTTACCAACTTGCATCTCAGAAAAGTTCAATCATCCGTCATTAATGGCCGATTGTATCTGTCGTCAAAAATCATTGCAAACGTTAGTAGAATGAGAAAAAGAATTATGATACTTGCAATAAGCGCGCCGTTTCAGCTCTTCAAATGGCGGTAAAGTATGAGATATTCTAATAATCTTAGCCTGCGGCAAAGCATCAAATTTTTTTTATCACACTTAGCAATGTTAAAAGTAAACTTCATCTCTTCATCACGATTCCTATGAATTGGTTTCAGATCATTGCAAGTAAAGGGTTTGGCCTTAGATGGCCAAAAATTCAGTAGCATAAATATCACCCTCATCGTTCGAGTGAACACTATCATATTCAACCATATTCATCTTTAGACGATCGACTTTGTATCTATGCACTTCTTTGAGATATTTGCTTCGGCTTTCCTAAGCCAAATCCCTTTGTAAGACTTGGTTGATATTTACGAACTCATAGCCTTCTAGCTTTTCTATAATGGGAGTTCTCAAACCACTCAGTGCTAGGTCTGCCAAGTCTCTCTCGGTTATCACCAAACTATAACACCGATTTTTTGTTTCTCTAAATCTCTTGACGTAATCGGAGACCGATTCATCATGCTTTTGTTTGATCGATGTTAGATGGGACAACTTGAGTTCATTGTCGCCGCTATAAAAGTGATCATGAAATTTCTACTCTAGCTGCGACCAAACCAGAATAGAACCATGTGGTAAAGAAGAAAACCATGAAAATGCAGTACCGGTTAATGATAAAGGAAACAAATGCACTTTCAATTCATTTAGCGAACCCGCCTCACCTAATTGTGCCAAATATTGACTAACATGCTCCCATGTGGTTTTCGTGCCTTCTCCATTAAACTTAACAAAATATGGAATCTTATATCCCGGAGGGCACTGGATGGCATGAAAGTACTCGGGGTACGGCTTTTGGTAAATCTGATTCCAAGGTAACTCAACTGCAAAATTATCTCGAAGCATCTTAGCCATCTCCTCTCTAAGATTAGTTAGGGAATCATCCATAGTAGACGATGAAGCTTGTTGTTGTAGCATAGGTGGAGTAGGATTACTAGCTATAGGTAGGAACTGTGGCATGTATGCTAAACCATAGTTCGGTAATGGTCGAGTGGTTGTAGCTATAGGTAGGGTTTGGTTCGGCGTTGCCACCGAACCTGGCATGCTCATGATAGGATTAATGGGTGCAGACACAATCTGATTTGTTTGAGTAGGATCATAAGTCATCGGCATAGGAGGCGACGATGAGATAGGTAAAGCCAGATTAGGGTTTGGCACACTAGCAGCTACACCATCATTACCACTAGCTGATTGAGATAAATTCTTCCGAGCATTAGTATTTTCTATGAAAGTTTGAATAGACTAGATTGTTACCATCAGTGATATGACTCTCAATCTCAGCCACTGCTCAGGAGAAAAGGTAGTACTCACAAGGGGGTTTAGCATGCTCGGCTTGAAGAGGAGGGAACTTGATTTCTTCAATCGGAGTGATGTTGCCTTGGCGATCCTTCTTCAATTTTGGAAGGAACTCCTGCAGGTCCTTCTCCTCGCGTGCCTTCTTGTACTCCTCATAGATTTGGCGATGATCGGCCGATATATCATCAAGACTGGGCTTAATGATCACTACAAAAAAGTGCACTTCCATGATGATACGTGTTTCTCACAGTAGGTCGCTTTTTTTGTCATGCATGTACATCCATGAAAAATTTATGACAGAATCAAGATAGTCATACCTGTGCTGTCGTAGAAGTGTTCCATGACATTACCAAAATTATCATCACGGAAGTATCCACTTCCATGACGATAAATTGCGCGTCACAGAAGTGCTTTCGTCAAGGATGACCGACACATGGCATCCACCATAACGGAATGCCGTTAAGCTATCGGGTCGCGTTTTGGATCCGATAACCCGTTAACAGCCCCGACCAATGGGGATTTTCCACGTTTAAAATCATCATTGGCTAGAGGAAACATGTGTCGGCTCATCGTCAGGACAGATGTCATCCACTCACTGGACAGAAGGCGCCTATGATACGTCGACACGTGGCACGGCCCAACAAGTTTAAATGGGCCGACACAACTAAAGGCCCACAAGATTTTGCGGACCATAATGGGCCAGCCCAGCTAAAGGCCCATGAGATTTTGCGGACCATAATGGGCTGGCCCAGCTAAAGGCCCACAAGATTTTGCGGGCTATAATGGGCCAGCCCAGGTAAAGGCCCACAAGATTTTTGTGTGCCGTAATGGGCCGGCCTAGGTAAAGGCCCACAAGATTTTTGTGTGCCGTAATGGGCCGGCCCAGGTAAAGGCCCACAAGATTATTGCGGATCATAATGGGCCGGCCCAGCTAAAGGCCCACGAGATTTCGCCGACATTAATGGGCCGGCCCAGCTGTAGGCGCACAAGATTTTGAGGACCCTAGTAGGCCAGCCCGTTAATTGCCTGCCATGTTTTGGGCCAAATGCCGGCCCATATTTGATCCGGTCCATTAATGGCCTGCCACGCTCCGGGCCTAATAGTGGCCCATATGAGATCCGGCTCGTTAAAGGTCTACCACATTCTGGGCCAAATTACGGCCCAGATCAGGTCCGGCCCTTTAAGAGGCGTTGGGCTCAATTATGGCCCATATCAGATTCGACCCGTCAACTGGACACTATGCTTTTGGGCCCACTTGCTAAAGGCCCACTTAGTAACTCGGCCTGACATTAGTTTTGCCCTGTTAAGGGCCCGTTTAACATTTCGGCCCTATATTAATTTCAGCATGTTAAAAGGCCGTCATATAGTTGGGCCTAACTACGGCCCGGTTTGCATCTGACCTGCTCGCAGCCGATATCTGATTGGGCCAAACAAGGACCGAGACAATTTTTTGGCCAGTTAAAAGCCCGTGATGTGATTCGCACAATCATGGTTCGGGGTTCATTTCGGGTTGCTGCCGGCCCGTGAGCTGTTCGGCACGTTTCTGGCCCAACCTACATCGTGATTGCATGACGGCCCGATTATGTACCGTAATTTTACGGTTTGGCCGGTTTACTACGAAGATAGGATATATACATACAGTAAAATAACTGCAGCATCGTGAATAATAAAAAACCTAGACTATACAATAAAGAAATTACGGCATACTACATCCACTGGGCATCAAAGTTCGCCACTATGATAATATAGCACAAGCAAACAGCAGATTACATACACTGGGCATCAAAGATCGCCACCAGGGCAAATAAACACGCCGACAAAATAATATACAAAACCGACATCACTTCAATAGAGTTCAAGAAAGGTTAGCCCTGCTGGGGAGCTGCAGCGCAAGCAGCTGAGCAAGATGATGAGACTGCGCTTGTTCAACACTTATATCTTCCTCACTCTCAAAGATAAACAAGCAGACAGATGACAGGTTTTGCACTTAAAAGTATCAGTGCTGACAATTCATCACATTTCTTACTGACGAATAAAGTAACACACTTTAAATTTTAGTTAACACAATATGGTATTGTTCAGGTCAAGACATGGCAGGAAATGACATTGTGAAGGAGTTGGCAGCTTCACGACACCACTGGATTACAGATCAAGAACTCATAAGTATCAATGGTTAGCGTGCTATAAATTTATACCATTTTAGATTGGCAAATAAAGTGACGGTTTAAATAATAGTAGAATGATATGACATTGTTCATAGTTAAGAATTTGCAGAATATGACATTTTGCTATAGTGGGTAGGTTCACCACACCACTGGATTACGGATGAAGAACAGAAGCATACATGTAGTGCAAAAGAAGATCACTTGCTCTGTATAGTATAATTTACATGGTATGAAGAAGGAACTTGGTTGTACAACTGAAAACTTAAATTGAGAAAGGACAAACTTTTGTTTATGAACTACATATAATAAATTTTAAACAAGAAATTTGATGCAAACACCAAAAATAAACAGTTATTGCAGTCATGCCTAACCAAATATATACAACAAAGTTTGAAGGCTTGAGATGGACAAACTTACATTATTGGTGAAGACAGGCTCTATAAAGGCCTTGTCCATGCTGATGGGGGGGGGGCAATTCAAGAAGTTTACCACAGAATCTTCTTCAAAAGCATTGCCTTTATTCTACATTTTGTTAAGAGTAAATATAGATGTGATAATATACGAAAAAATGGAGAATATTTAAGATAAGATGAAAAGTGATGCTACATAACCAAGTAGCTATAAATGTAAGTGCAGCGATGCAGGCAAAAGGTACGGCCAAGAGCAATGCACAGCTAAACTTCTTCAGTACCAACCTTATGGTAAGAGTAAATATAGATCTGATGTGTAGAAAATGGAGGGCAAAGGAAAATAAGCTGCAGAGTGATGGTACATGAACAACTACCTGTCATTATAAGTATACTGATAAAGGACAACATGTACCTACAAGAACAATGCAGAGCTAAAAAAATTGTCATTGGATATATTCTACACTAATGTAACCATTCATACAGAACAGATAATTTGGAGTGAACAATTGATAAGCAAGCTATCATGCATACTGCTGTCACATAATGAACCAGGTATGTATGCAAGTACAGTGATACATGACAACAGGTACTAACAAGAGCAAAGCAGCGGGCAACATATTTGCGATATCCTGTCGTTCTTGTCAAACCAGAATTCTTCTTCGAGCAGATTTCTTGCAAAAAAGATCCGTAAGGCACATGCGGAAAAGTAGAAGTTCAAATTGTCATGTGATTTCGTAGACAGTACCTCATCCTGGGAACGAGACCAGTGCATAACAAGGTTTTTCCATTCAATGTCTTCTAAATTTAGCACAGGAGACTTCACCGGAAATTCGTTATAGACTTGCTATCAAAGTGTGATTTCCTCAGGTAACACCGATACTGCTGCAATGCTTCCTTGAAAAGCACAAGCAAGCTTTGCTCGTCATGACTATCCAGATTGACCCTCGCCTAGTTACAACAATGTAATGTAAATCATTGATGTGTTCAATTAGCAGAAAACAGGAAAATAATAACCATGAATAATAGCACTTACACGTAAGTTGGACAGGAAGATGTGAAAATGGTGTTTGTCTTCACAATAATCTTCCCATGATGGCAATATATGCACGTAGTCCCTAACAACATTGAAAGCATTGTCTTTTAAACTGGGAATCAATGGAATGGGGTTCCAATCTACAAGAATTGGCCGTCTCTGCAGTTGGGATAGGTCTTCGGCTAGTGGACTTGGTGTACTTTTTGCTGGACTGGGATTTTTCTATGGTACAGCTGGTGCTATGGCAAATGAAATCGGTATACCTTTTGCTGGAGTGCAGGTCCTGTGTGGTGGGGCTAGTGGTGTGGCCAATGAAGTATGGGTACAGTCTGCTGGAGTCGGTCCTACGTTTTTTGTCACTGGTTGTACAGCCAATATAAGTGGGGTGCTGTCTGATTTCTCCGGCACCACCACATTTTTCAAGGACTTTGCTGGTGCTCCTTCAGGTTCGGCAATCACCCTCTTCCTTTTTGATGTCTGATGCACAAGAACAGCATTTGAGTGGAAAAACATGGTATGATGACAGATGGAATATGTATTGATAATGGATGGGCATGGCATCTCGACATATATGATGAGTAAACTAAGCAGATGGCGGTGCAACAAAGTAGAAGAAATGCAAGACAACATATGCAAGATACGCGCAATCAATAAAACCTTGCAAAATTAGAACAGGCACCTTGATGGGTGAACAGGGCAGGCCATCTGCCTTTGACTCCTCGAGGTTAGAATAGTCATTAGGATGATATTCTGAACAAGAATCAACAAGTGGGGAGCGTACGAGTTTCATTGATTCCAGAATGGCACTCAATGCCTTGCTGCCAATTTTGTAAGTCATTGCAGTGTTCCACAATATTCTTCTGATGCGCGGATTCTGATATTCACTGTAATTGCGTATAATATCTGAGAACCATGAAAACATAAATAGTTGTGAGATTATCTTTGTAATGCAGATGATATTCTAATATAGGGGCGCCCCTATAAACACTTGTGTGCTACCACTGGATTCTTATGAGAGAGCTCATGTGTGCTGTAATACGGTGCGTGCATTTATATAATCTGGCACAAGTACACAAAAAAATAGGCTCCAGAAGTTAGGATAGCTGGCAGATGATAGGTTCATAATATAATGTATAGAGAGTTTATTGCCAGACCATGATAACAAGAGCACACAACAACTAGGAAGATCATAGTGTACATAACAGGGGTACACGATAACCAGGATATATAAATCGAGAAAGTGGAACTGGATGGAAATTACGGTGTTGTCTTGCCACTAGTAATTGAAAGCCTATCGATCACGTACAGGCCAGCTCTATTAGCTGTTGACTGCAGATGTCCCTACTCCCCTTCCTGACAAGGAACATACTGTGCTTCCCATACAGAACACCGCATGGGCCGCCGGCCGAACCACCGGCCCCACCGCCTATGTTCCTCCGCCATCCCCACCCCCACCCGCGTCGAGTTTTCTTCGTTCGACGAGGCCCCACCACCGCCTCCCACAACCACCGTCCCCACCCGAGCCCCTTCGATCGCACCGGCGAACTCTGGCGAGCTCTGAAAAATTGGCTGACCCCATTTTGAAATTTAGTCTACTGTGATTTAACTAGTGTGGAATATAAAAGGGGAAAACCATAAGCATTGCGAGTATGGTGTTGAGTGTGCCATGGCGGATCTGAAGGTGCAAACCGGACAAAGGCAACTTCGCAACCAAGACAAGAAATCAGAGTAAAGCAGTGGCGATCTATTTTCTTCCTGCAATAAATAAGTTGAACAGATACGAAAGAGTACCGCCTCTGGTGCGGCTCCGTGTACGCATCTGCTGAGAATTTGATGGTGCTGCGGTAGCGATGGCTGTCAGCAGCGTGGAAGCAGATCTAGGAGGGTAGACGGTGGCGGCGGGGTGCGGTGGACGAGACAGTCGTAGGAGCGGCGCCGGCAAGGTGGACGACGGCGGGGATAAAGCGAGAGGACGGGATGCAAGGATCCCAGTCCGAAGCCGTGGATGAGAGAGGTCGATCTCTTGTAATGGACGGCGGCGTCGGGGTATCAGCTCCAGCATGGTGGAGGAGGACGGCGGTGGATGGGGTGGCGGACGGCGGCGGACGGAGGAGGGTGGGGTGGAGAGGGTGTTTTGGCACCCATGGAGTACGAATGGAGAAAAGGGAGGTAGAGAGGAAGGGGGAACCATGTATTCAGGGCGCGCTTGTCTCAAATGCGAGGAAATTTACAAACTTAGCCCCCGTTTCAAATTTCTACTACATCACAGCAACACTAGTCGGTTGGGGATAGGACGGTAATCTCGCATACACCGAATATTTGCCGACGAGAGTTTGTTTTTGGCGCCCACCGTGTATGATTATGAATCGGGGAGGGAGTCGATTCCGGCCGAGGACACACCGTGTTATGGCACTCACCGTGTATGAATCCGGGTTAGAGGCGGTTACGTCACGTTTGGGTGAAATTACAAACCTACCCCTATCGAAACCTATAGAAATCCGGCATATAGGCTTTGCGTGGCAGGGATAGGCAGTAGTGATTTCCATCTCGCAGATTTTGGTTTCGGGCGGTTACTGCGACTTTCCCTGCTTCGTTCAAATTTTGCAGAGTGCACGTTTACCGTGCCAACTCAATTCGAATCCCGTTTGTATTCTATTTTTTTCGGGCGGGATCCATTTTCAATTGGAATTACATTCTATATACATCATTTTTTTATATATACTTTCAAAAGCACAACACCATTTATACATAAATATGGGTTACGAATGGCATGATCTCAAATTCATAAGGTTGTATCCATCAATTTGGATTTTGATATATTTGAAACCACTTTATGTTGAAATCCAATGTATGCATTCCTCGTTAACTGTCTCCAATTAATGTGTGTTTCATGCGGGTTTTTTTACTTCTCAAACATGTATAATGTGTTTCACACTCGCAACATATAGTGTAATCCCATTTAGACATTAATTGCATATAAACCATGCATTGTTTGTAATTGAAGAATCTATGGATCACCAATATTGATAAACTATATAACATTACACGTGTGCCCAAATTCAAATGAATATGCATGTTTGATACACCAATTTGCGTTATGATATTATCGATGTCGTGATCTCCAGTTTAAATATTTGAATCCCCTTTAATCTAGATATTCGTCTCATATAGCTATCACTCATGCTTATATAGGACTATCTCTCTGGACCTATACGCGTTCATCGTCTCTCAGGTATCTCTCGTGCTACATGTATGTCGACAATGATCTTTTATCTTCGTAACGCACTGAAGGTACTCTCTCCCTCGACCTTCATCACTCTATCTCTCTCTAAGTATATCTCGCTCCCTGCTATGTGTCTCTAACTATGATTCTCCATGTGGAATCTCTTTCTCTCACACAAACACAAAACTTTGTCTCCCGGGGTCTCATTTCTCTCTACTATTCCCATGTGTGCCACTCGCACACCCCTCATACAGAGATGTCTTTTGCTCCTTAGATATGAGAACCTACGACTCTTCCTCTTCAATATCTCTTTCTCACACACAAACGCAAACTCTGTCTCCCAGGGTCTCATATTTCTCCATTGTTCTCTTGTATGTCGCTCACACACACCCTCTCTCCCTAGAGATATCTTGCGTTCCCTCGTATGTCTCTCTAGCTATCACTCTCATTGTGAAATATATTTCTCTCTCTCAGACACAAAACTTCGTCTCTCTGGATCTCATTTCTCTCTGATATCTGTTTGTATGTGACTCACACGCACCCTCTCTCTATCTCTCTCACACCCACACACATAACCCAGCCTTCTGATCCACTCGACTCCTATCTCTAATGCACACTAGCTAGCATCTTTATCTTGCTATTTATCTGTTTCTCCATCAACCTTCTTTCTCGCCCTCACTCTTGATTCCTATCACGCACACTACATATGTTTCTCTCTACATGCAGTCAAGTGCCCTCTCACACACATATATAACTTCACCCTTTGAACCACCCGACGGTCATCTCCAACACCCAATCTAGTGGATGTCCCTCTAGCTAGCATCTCCATCTCTGTATCTATCTGTAGTTTCTCTCAACATTTCTCTCTCGCACGGTGTCTTGCTTCCTATCACCCACACTATATATGTCTCTCCATACATATGCATTTATAGGTTGGTCTCTTTTGCACAATTGTTGCGCCTCACTCCCTCTGCTCGCCATAGATGCATGCTCCATCCCACGCCACTATCTCTTAATGACAAAAACACATGCTCAATTGTGGGGACTTCTTCCATGCATTCTCACATGCATGCATATTGTCATACCGATCCGTCTCTCCCATGTCGTTGATCTTATGACTTATGTCTTCTTTCTTTTATCTCGATCATGCGCGCGCGCACACACACACATACCATGTATACATGTATACCTCTCACACATGCACGTTCAAGTTCTCTATGTCTCCATACATAGTTAATTACCCTCAATCGTAACGCCACATCGAATCGTTCTCCTCTTTTGTGCACATAACTTCCGCCTGGATGGGTAAAACACACACTCACACTTAACAATCTCCTTCTAGCTACCCCCCCACCCCCCCCGCCTCTCACTCTTCCCCTATATCCCCGAAACCAATAAGACCATCCCTTAGTTTAATTCCCGCCTACATGCACCATCGATATATAGTAGTCTTCCTCGGTGTCTCTCGAACAAACACGTTCTCTCGAAGTCGACTCCTCTCATGCGCACACACCTTCTCTTCCCTCTCTACGGGCATTTTCTCTCTCGCACCCCATCGTTGGTGGCCTCTGCCATACACATATCCTCTCTATGATGAAAGCCATGCACACTTAAATTACATCCGCCACAGAGGACCCCGCGACACACACACACATAGACACACGCACCCCCCAACACACACACACTAAGACTCCATCTCTCTCTCTCTCACACACACACAAACACACACACACGCAAGCACGCACGCCCCCCCCCCACACACACACTAAGACTCCATCTCTCTCCCTCTCTCTCACACACCCAAAAACTAAGACTCCATCTCTCTCTCCTCTCTCTCTCTCACACACACACACACCCCACACACACACTAAGACTCCATCTCACACACATGCTCTAGGCGGAGCATTTGTTCCTACCACCCTTCATCCAACCTTACCCGTATGATAAACAATGACCTTTATTTAGTTGCATAACATGGACAAATTCCACTTTACTTTAGTAGTCAGCAAACTTATCATCTGTACCCTTATAAAAAACGAGTTGGTGGTGATGGTGTGCCTGCCATCTTGTAATACAGACCATATGATCTATATATGAGGATAGAAATCAAACTATGATAATTTTACAAAAGATACCCGCACCTCTCTCCACTTCATTATCTCCCACAACCTCATTGCTCAGCAATTAAAAAAGGAATAAGTCTCTGGAACAATCTAGCATGCATGGTGGCCGCTGTCGCCTGCCGGCGCCGTCCATCCCCATGCCTCCGCCCATTCCGACCACTAGTCAACACCACGCTCCACTCCTCCTCGCCTTATCTCTCATCTTTCATTTTTTCGATGACATTCTCGAGATACCAGTTTTCCGATAAAATTCTTGAGATATCATTAGTTTTTACACATGGGATTACTCCTGCATGGGTCAATCACAACAGGTGTTCTGTAAAAAAATGCATATTGATGTTCCGTGCAATGCACGAGAATCTTGCTTGTAATTATATAACGCAAATCACGAGCAGGAAGTGACATTTTTTTTGAAACAACCACGTTAACATGGCCACGTAAATCAGTAGCTAAAGTAAATACCATTATACTTATATCTCGATGCAAAAGGTTGAGTACATGTCCGAAGAGTAGAGTCGCACACATGCACTCTGTCTCTCAGAATCTCTCTCTCACACACACCAGTTACGTGACGCCCACTTAAGCAGACATGTAAGTTACAATTTGTGCACCCGCGGGTACACGTGATGCTGCGCATTTATTTAAGCCGGAAGACGAACCCAAACAGTAGCTGTAGTCATTCCCCTCCCGCCGCCTCTTCTCTGGTCGCCGTTGCCCGGTACCATGGGTCGGCCGAAGGTAACAACATACGCCATACTCCCGCCGGAGCAGCGCTTTAATATGGAAATTTTAGTGGTCATGCATGCATCTTTTTGTGCTAGCACTCCTATATAAGGGTTGACCGGTTGCTTCCCGCAGATGTGCGCGGGCGGTGGAAGAGGAAGGAGAAGGGAAGCGGGCTATGGAGTAACATTTTTTACCACAATTTCTTAGGAAACTGAGTGCAATAATTGAGTAGTTTTGCAAACTACCAGTACTACACCTGAAACGGTTCAAAACCTATACTCCCTTGCCATCGCGCGCTTCCCACGTGAAACTGTCAGCGTCACCCTGGAACTAGTTGGGGCTCAAATAGCCCTAAACTATCCAAGGATGAGGGTTTAAATTGGAGCAAGTTGCACCGAACCCACCAAAAAAAACTATCCCACCCAAGAGGTGCTAACTGGAGATAGTTCTCATTGGGACCACTGAAAAATCACTTTTCTCTCTCCATGAATTGCATTTATTGTCAATCTAACCCTATCACCCAAACACCTCTTTGGCTACAGTTAGTTCAGGGTTAGTCATGAGTTAGTCTAACCTCTAGCTAAGTTAGACTATCAAACAGGAGCAGTATAGGACATGCAAGTTGCTCAAAGCATACAGGAAAATTCGTACGTGAAAGGATTTTTTTCTTTTCGAAAACGGAACGTGAAAGGAATTTTTTTAGAATGCTCTTGGCATGTCGCTAACATGTGATAGTTAACCGACCTCAATAGATGGCAGAAATGCCAGCCCGCCGCACTCTGATAGAGACGACGAGGGAGAAGCGATACAGGCTGCTGGATTACTAGAGATAGGTGTCACACAGAAGCCAAGAAATATGGTGATAGCGTGGGTCATCCATGTACTAGTATGATACTACACTGGGCTGCCGTGTTTCGTACTCTTCCAGTCCACTGTGGAGATGATTGGTTAATTTTATATCGCTGAATAATATTAAATATTATGAGTGCAGACGCTCCACCACGAGGTTCCTTACTCCTTCTCGGTCGTCTGGAATCTATGTTCTTCCACTCTATTTTTTTACGTGAGCTTTGCTCATCCTTTTGCCAACACGCGAGACATCTAGCATCAAAGTGCACGTGTTATGCAAGGATCGTTCCATCGATATGAAGAACACGTGGGACTGGAACTACGAGATGAACATGTACCCAGGAGTGGACGTACGAACCTGAGTAATGTAGCGCAGTAAGTGAAGTAGAAAGGCACAAATGGTATGAACATGCGTGGCATATAGGGTATGTTCGGTTGCGTTCTCGTCTCAGCATAGTTGTTCCCTCTTCATGCATGCTCAACTCATCACCCCTCTTCATGCATTCTCTCTTCATGCATGCTTCTAGAGTATTTGTGCTAAACTAGTGTGGACTCATGCACCCTCCATACACTCTACCAAACACCCAAAAGTAGGTCAAGAAGGGAACCCTTGGGCGGCATTTGTCTCTTACTACGTACTACCACTAAATGTTGTACGTGCAATGCACGGTGATGTTATGGAGTACGTGCCTAAGTACTCTACTACTACTATATTAGTTGGAGGCACATATTAACTTTTATATTTGTTTACGTGTATGCCCCGAGACCTTCCAACTAGACATGTCTTTGTCTCTAGGTCGCACTTTGTATCGTTCATACCACTAATTACTACTACGTGTGGTCTCTCACCCAGAAGTGGAAGAAGTGGAGACGCTCTACCATCCTATTTTTTTACGCTGGGCTCTACCACGATGTTCATGTCCCACTCCTTTCGCTGACGTGTGGGACATCCAACACGTGCCATGTTTGGCACCTTCGTCGTAAGAGTTGAAACGCTAGCATTCATCAGAAATAAAAAATAATTATAAATCGGCAGTGATACTATTTTTTGCGAACCAATCAGCAGTGATACTATACCACGCGATTTCCTTGCTCCTAAATATCGGAAAGAATACTTCCGTTCGCCAACATGTGGGACGTCGACCATCCTGGTCCACTTACCATGCATGCAGAACTCCAAGGGAGTCACCCAGGTCGTCGCACCGCAGTAACAATGACTAATGAGCCGTCAAATCACAGGCCCACTTCCCACTTTGAAGTTGCTTGGATGAAGGAACCATCATGACTTCGTTGAATTCCGCTTCTTGAAGAAAACTACTGTACCAGCACTACTGCTAGCTACAGTAGTTACTCCAACAGAGGCCTCCTTTCATTCATAGGATAGGAATATGAAAATCATAGGAAGTGAGATGACATGCATCTCAATTCCTATAGAGAAAGAGATGCCATTTGATGCTTAGGATAGGAATTTTTCCATTTAGTCTAGGCTAATGTACTAGTAATTTTCTCTAAAAACTATAGTAGTACTGGTACATGCTCGTACTCAGACACACACGCACACTAACTACTAGTACTACTACTTCTCACATGCTGGCCAGACACCGTCATTCTCCTTCCCGGCTTTGTCGGCGACACCCCACCGTTCTTGGATCTCTGCCGACCTCTCCGCAAGAGCACGTGCGTCCTTTTCTTTCTTGCGGCGGCGGGCCTCTCTTTTCTTGAGTGCTTTCTGACTTTTCCGCTCCCTCTATGCGGCTTTGGCCGCCTCTAGCTCTACCGCCCATTCGGCCTTGGCATCTTCAAATTTCTCCCACATAGTTGTGAGGTCACGAGCGGCGATGAACTCGGCACGGCGGGATGCCATCGCTTCCCTACCATTTTGTGTGCGGTCGTGGGCGGCAAGGAACTCGGCGCGGCGGGATGCCATCACTGCCTTACCGTTAGTATGCGGCGCGGTGGCATGAACGACGGTTCGTGAGAGCTCTAGGGTGGAGTGGTCGGACAACCGTATAGTGCATTGGTTTGTCAAGAGCTCAAGGACAGAAGACGAAGCAAATTTGGCGGTCATCGAACTTATCTTGATAGCTCACTTTGATCATTGTATACGAGATATGGTGATTATACGGTCACTGGCTCAGCGTATAGCAACGTATTTGTCTGGTTGACCAGTCAAACAGTCCACATGCGCCTCATCAGCTCGTGTTCTTTATCTATCTACGCGGGCCTACCTGTCAATGGAGAAAGAAATACTATAAAAACCAAAATTATGCTAGTGTCCGGACTGCTTCCGGAGCCCGCTCTCACCGCCATGGCCCCTCTAGACGCCAGCTGCCCGCCGCATGTATGCATGGCAAGTAGTACTCCTTATGTGGAGGAGAGAGAGGCATTGACAAAGTCAAGGAGTGGGCTCTGCAAGAGCCCGTCTCTACACATGCTCCTAGGTATAAAAAATAATTCAAAAAAAGGCATAAAAAACAATTGTGTCTTAAAAAAAGAAAGGTAAAAAACATTTGAGAGGAAATAGATAGAGAGAAAGTGAGAAAAAGTTGTAACCTGGGCATTACATGAGGAAGGGGCGAGTGGTGCACATGCCAAGTTCACTAGGCTGCCGTGTTTCGCACTCCTCCGTCGTAACAGTGGAGACAATGGCTTTCATCAAAAATAAACAATGAATACTCGTTGTTCGTCCTCTATATCGGAAAGAATACTTTCATTCGCCAACATGTGGGACGTCGACCATCCTGGTCCACCTGCCATGCACAAAATTATCCTGGTCTACCCCGGTCGTATCGCAGGCCCAACCTTTCCCACTGTAAGTTGTTCGGACGAAGGAACCATCATGACTTCGTTGAATTCCGCTTCTTCAAGAAAACTTACTGTACCCGCAATACTGCTACCACCCGCGAAGACTGGACGCACTGTACCACGTCATATCACTGAAACCCACTAGGCCAAACTAGCCCGCCTAGGTCATCTATTTTGGAACGGAGGGAGTACGTCTCTGCACTGCTATGATTTTGTGTTGCACGTCATATCACTGAAACCCACTAGGCCAAACTAGCCCGCCTAGGTCATCGATCGCTAAGCCCACAATTTTAGGAGCTAGGGCTATTGGTCGATCGATGAGGGATAAGTATAAGCATACCACGAGCTCATCAGCCCCAACGTTTCTCTTCGGTGAGTGTTTTGCAAGTACTATAGCTCGCACAGTAGCTAGCCTACTAACACCAAGAATCATCAAACAAGCCCTGCTGATACGATAAACAGATAAAACTTACATCTAATCATGCCATATATTACATCAAAAGCTGGTGAGGATACATCTGTTTCCATAACTCGGAGAGGGTTCGCATGATTCATCACATGATTCACTATCAAACAAAAGTAGCAAGATCCGCCCACACAAGACAGTGCACTAGCCCTAAGATGGTTTGATAACACGCATCGTTCTGGTAATTAAACACAGGGCAATGCAAACTACCCTGAAGGATTAGCGCGACCAACTATTTCTTGTCATTGATCTCTCGGGCAATGACCACAGCACGGACATCAGCATGGGAATCAATTTCTGGGGCGATGTCCGCAGGACTGGCCGCGACATCGGAATCGATCTCTGGGGTGATGTCAACAGGATGGACAGCGGCATCGGAATCGATCTCCGGAGCGATGCCAATAGGACGGGCCACGACATTGGAATCATCAAGGACGTCTGCCGGTACCTGCACAACCCTAACATATTAGCAAGCACATTGCAAATAATCAAAAACCACAACTATGGTAATAAGCCATTATTTTTTACCTTGTGCAGCTCACCGGGGGATCTCAACCCTCCGGGGGCCATCTCGTCGTCCTCGATGGGGGCCATCATCTTGCCAGGGGAATACTGCTTCTCAACGACGACTATCTCCTCAAACTTGGTCTTGAGTCTCACATAGGTGTCAATCAGAGTTCCTGGGGTAGGCACGGTGGGGCCCTTGCTGTTCTTCAAACTTCCTTTGAGGAGTCCGTCCGCCAACGTCCTCAACTCTTTGGCAAATGCTTGTTTCTTGGAGTTCTTCGTCTCCATGGGTTGGCCCGCCAACATGGTCAACTCGTTGGTCGGTGCTCGCTTCCTGGAGTTTGCTGTCTCCACTAGGTTGTCCGCCGGCAACTCTTTGCCTAGTGCTCCAGGATCCATCAATGAACTGACAAACAAAAAGCAATTGAAAGGAAATCACAATCGCAATGAAAACGGGAAAAGAATAGGATGTGAGAGTCGGTCGGTGCTTCGCAAAAAGAAGATTCTTGGAATGAAAATATAGCAGCATAACTGATTCGCCCACCTTTCCTTTGTCGGTACAGAATAAAAATGGCAGAAGTGAGTAGCCTGGAGTGAGGTTTTCTTCAAGAAAGGGAAGAAAGGGCTTGAACGAGCATTCCGGTGAAATGATGGTTGCTTCGTCCAGTCCAACTTGGAGGCCACCTTACCACTGCTGGTAAAGGTGTGGGTTTTGTGATATGACGGGTCATGATGGCCACACTGGGGTTACAAGTGAGTCTCGACTATAGCACCTCGTTGTGATTTGGTTGATGGCACGCGGGCCCGGATGCTTTGAAATGTCCCGCATGTAGATAGAGCATCTAGTCATATAGGAGTGCTCAATATTGTGCACCGCGACCAAGGCGGAGAGGAAAACAAGAGAACTACGTAATTAATGCATGAGTTTAATTAGGGTAGTTTTGTAAAGTACGAGATACATTCCTCCAATCGCAAAATGCCTTGGTTCATGAGATTTGAGATTTGAGCCCTATAAACCAGAAGGGAGGGAGTACTGCACACGGTGTAGTCTAGTCATTTGTTGAAATCTCTAGAAAGGCAAATACTCCTTTCTGGTTTACAAGGCTATACTACTCCCTCCGTCTAGGTGTGTAAGTCATCTTACGAAAACCAAATAGTCCCAAAACACTTAGGCATGGTGCATTAACTTCTACCTTGTTTCTTGTTTCTTGACATATCAACCAATAAGAGATGAGAGGTGTGCATGCTTTTAATGACTTGCAATTGCTAGTTCATTGCATGCAATGCTATTAATTAGCAAATAAACATTGGTGACCCCAGGAGGAAACGGTGCTAAGCACGTGGACCTATGCAGAATGAGTATCAACCAATGGATAATGGAGTTTAATTGTTAAACAATAAAAAATTTGTCTCATGCAAGAGCCTGGATAGTACTCCAAGGAACTGCACCACGCGAGCGTTCGTAACTGCCACGTTCGAGTTGCGCTTGGCTCTTCGCCTCTTCGAGAAGACGAACAATAATGATGTTACTCCTACTTCTAAAGTATCGAATCCACTGCTGCATGTCCGTCCACCTCGTGCGGGAGGGATAGCAAAAGCTTCAACTTACTGTTCCTGCCTTTGCGTCTATGACAGGTGGGCCCAACAGGTGGTAGGCCCTCCTGTCATGCAGCCAAAGGCAGGTGCAGTTAAGGCACCGGAGCTCATTCCGTGAGGGAGAGGGCGTTGTAGTAATCAAATTTCTCGGTCTTGTACGAGTTTACGAAGATAGGGGTTGCTTGCTTGCTAGGGTTGCTTGCTAGGGTTGCTCACTACGTATATATAGGCCAGAGCCTCCGCGCTTGCTTGCTAGGGTTGCTCTATTCACACACTCTCATCCTCTCCAGATTTAAACTAGATAGGGGTAGTAACACTGTCTTTCTCCCTTCAAAAAACACTGGCTTTCTATCCTCACCGCTGGTTACAGATCCAAACGTATCCCCCTCCGCAAGTGAAGGGAAGGAGGGGCAGCGTTTAGGCCGTTGTCGACAGCGAGGGAGGAGACCCACTGGCGGCCGCACCGTTATCTCTGGCCGAGCGCGGGCACGGGAGGTCCTCCGATCCCTTCGTCGTTGCCTGTGGGCGGATCCAGCCTCCTGCCGCCCACCTATCCACATCCCGACGACCTTCAGGTATATCTTCGTTCGAAACCGTCTTAGCTCTACTTCCCCAGCTCGCTACGTCATTGCATGAGCATCATTTTCTACCTCTCAGCCCCTCTCAATCGGATGGTCCAATGTCACATTTTTTTCTTCTATTGTTAGAGGTAAAGCTACTTCATGGAGTCAAATCTTGTACTCCCTCCGTCCGAAAATACTTGTCATTGAAATGGATGTATCTAGATGTATTTTAGTTCTAAACACATCCATTTTGATGACAAGTAATTCCGGACGGAGGGAGTACTTGGTTCAAACAAGAAATAAAGTGGGGGTGGGGGAATTTAGTATGTACATCGGACTTGGTACAAACAGAAAGGAAAGGGGGTGAAAGTAGAGGAAGGAAAGGGGTGAAAGTAGTACAGACTGGTCATCCAACCGGTCTCTTGGACGAAAAGGGAAATATAGGGGTAACGTTGTACACAGTGGTATGACCAGGACTAGATTTGCTATCCACACATAGGAGTAGGTGGCTAGAGTGAACAAAAATGGGACCAACCCAGATATGTTTCTTAGATGTTTGTTTCTCGGGGCAACAAACTATGAATCACCACTTTATGCCCTTGTTTACGTACATGGTGCTAGACTGCTGGTGCACCCACTGTCCCATGCCCTTATACCAAATATTTAGGCTCCGTTCGGAATAAAGGGGCAGAAAACATAGGTCTTGATGAAAATAGAGGAATTGGACAGGAATGTAGGTATAAATCTATGGAACAGCGAACCGGAGGAAACTCTCAAGAGAATGTGTTCGGATGGACTACGAAATGTACAGATTTGTTTTTTAGAGTAGCATGCTTGGCAGTATGAGATGCTATTTGTTTATTCAGCTGCACAGTGACTACTCTTGTCCTCACCTCACGTAGCACACATAGGTTGATTTTTTATTCTGGCAACACAGCACACCAACCTGTCTAACGCATGGCAGCGAGCGCCTGCCTCGGGCTTCCGCCCAAAAAATGAGCAGTGTGTGGATGTTTCTAATCCTATGGAATCAGTACAACCAGACCAGCTTTCCTATGAAACACTATTCACCTTTCCCGTGTTCCGAACGGTTGGAAGGGAAAGAATACCGTAGGAATTGTGTTCCCACGAAAATCCTGCACCAAACCTGTGAACCGAACGCAGCCTTAGCTGTTCTTAATCTAATGTCCCTGGTAAAAATGAAGCCATGCCACTGTTATAAGCCATGACAAGTTTAGCCAAATGTTTTTGCCTGTAATTGTTTGAGACTCTGACTGTTTCCTCTGTGCCTTTTTGTGAAAACAGTGATATCCAATTCACCTGGTTGCTGTTGTGACCTTTTGGTGCACTGCACAAAACTCTTCTTAAAAGAAGTGACTTTTGTGCTATTTAACTGGAATGTCAGAATGGAACAGTTGGTTCATTTTGGTGGAACTGCACAAAGGGAGATCTGTGTTCCAATCCTCATCATCCATATTGGCGCCATAACCTTCCTTTAGGTAAGAATGATATTTAATGCATGTGTTCATCTCTATTTTCCGACTGCCATGAGAAAATAATGCTGTTTTTTACTAGTACACTTGTACTCCCTCACTGACAAAACCAATTCTGAATTAGAAGGCCAATCATGTACTTGGTTTGACCGACTTGTGAGGAGAAAGAGAAACAGAGCATGAAGAGGAATAAGAAGAAGAATAAACAGTGCCAAGGCGATCTTGCTGAAGCCAGAGGCCTCAGTCGAGGCCATTCAAGGGCTCCGGCAGTGACTACCTTACATGTGAGATGATCCTCCATGGAGCCCTTCCACTTCTGTTGTCTCACTTAATTAATTAGGAGTACTTAAGTACCACTAATTTATTACTGCCTAATTTTCCTGTTGGAGTTAAACAAATCTTTAGTAGGACCCCATGCTGAATCATGTACGTGTGTATGTTTGTCTATGGAGGTGAATCATGTGGTGGAGCAGGGAGGGAATATTATTAGTGTCATGACATAATAGTGCTATTGTTTTGCATGCCAATTTATTGCCATTGGTTCAATGAGGCAATGTTTTGCGTATTATCCATCATGAATTTGATGCTACTGGTTGAGTAATATGCTAATGTCTTCCTATCCTTTCTCACTAAGCTAATGAAGGTTTCACCTTGTTCCTACTTGTGCAAACAGGGATCATGTTGTGCCAATCATGCATTAAATGGAACTACGCCAAGGATGCTCCATTTGAGTTCAACTTCACAAAAAATTTGGGTGGTTCATTTTCTCAACCGCCTCCTTTCTCGTCTTCAATGTAGAATTTCGGCGAGATACAGGACCAAGATGACCCAGTAAACTGGTTGGATGAAAGTAGTGGCCAATTTGCTCAAACCTCCCTCGGCACGAGGCCACTATTTGAGGATAAACCTACAAGCAAAGTTCAGATTGTCTGTGCTGCCTCTTATGTACACGAAAGTTTACTCGTACAAGAACTATTTTTAGCAAGAAGTACCTCCGGTTGAACACCATTTACCAGTCTGTACCCTAGGTAATTAAAGTTCGTCCATGGATCATATTGGATGTGATCTCAATCATTTGGATGCATAAACATACTGAACATGTGTATATCTAAATCTTTTTGTAAATTATGTATGAATATTGTCGTGTGATCTGTCAATCATTTGGATGCATAGATATGCTGAGCTTGTGTATATATGAATCTTTTGAGTTGTTGATTGTGAATGTTGTCTATGGATATGAACGTGTCCTGTGAACCTGAGTTTGATATGAATGTTTACCTTTTCTATTGTATTTGTGTGTGAACTTGTTAGTATGCCTACTGTGGGGTATAAAACGAAGGTCTCTTATAAAAGTAATGCTGTGTCCAATTTATGTTTTCTCTTCTAACCACATTAGATATACTTATATTATTACTATTATCGTATATTTTATAGAGACTTATATATACACTATAAAAACATCCCAACTTATAAAAGTAAATGTTTAACGGAAGTTGGCAAGGAAAATCCTGGTTGTTTTTGACTCACAAGCAAGGAAAATCCTGGTGATTGCGTACAAAAGCTTGCGAAGATTTTAAGGACCAATTTAATAATAACGCGTTCATTTTTGTTTTGAGCAATAACTCGCTAATTTCTTAATTATATATATATAATGTGCCTCTTCGGTTTATTCTTTGATATTAATTGCTCCTTGTAACATAACATTATACTCCCTCCGTCCGAAAATACTTGTCATCAAAATGGACAAAAAGGGATGTATCTAAAACTAAAATACATCTAGATACATCCCTTTTATCCATTTTGATGGCAAGTATTTCCGGACGGAGGGAGTATATATAACGAGCCCACCTAATACGTGTATTTCAAGGAAGTGCAAATGGGCTGGGATTTCTTAGAAAATATAAATGGGCCTGATTGACGCGAAATTATTTGTTCACCCAGCCCAGCAAATGGACTGTACATTCTAGAAAACATGGGTTAAATATATGCCACATTTTTGCAGGCTGACATGTGGGCCAATAGGTCGAAGCCTACGCAGGGCGTTGTCAACTTGGTCAACAAATGATTGTGTCATCCACAACCATTGGATATATATCCAACGGCCGGCATGCACCTTCAATCTCTCGTCTTCTTCCTCCAGTGTCGCCGGGACCGCCTGGTCCGGCCTCCGGCGGCTAGCGGCTCTACTTAGCACGCATCGCTGTGAAGCGCTACCCCACCACCGGCCAGGCTATCCCTCCACCCCTCGACACCTCCTGTTATTCTCCATAGACTACAGCCCCACGCCGCAACAAAACTAGTTATAACCCTTCTCCTCCTCTCAATCTGTGACTCCACTGCTGCGTTTTCCCATCTCCGAGTCGTTCCCGTCCGGGGCCTCGCCGTCGTCCACCGCCTCGCTGCGTTCGGTGCGGCGTGGTCAACAAACGAGAGTCATCGGAAGAGGACTTTACATGGAGTGCCTGGCGGCTGGGACCCACGAGGTCCATGGTCGCACGCAAGGAAAGTTCCTCCTTATTAAGATGAAAAAAATGTTTCCTCCAGCTGACAGCTGGGACCCACCGGCTGTATCTTTGCACGGAAGGAAGTGCCTCCTTGTTTTGCGAAAAAAATATTCATCCCATTGACAGCTAGGACCCGTCAGATTTGGTGACTGACTTGTGGGCCTACTAAGCGGACGTGTACGCACGGCTTTGTCAACTTAATCAACAAATGATTCTAGCAGCTGGACCGTTGGATGTTAATCCAACAGCCGTGCTCCTTCTTCAACCTCTATTCATGCTCCTGTCTCCCGTGGGCGGCACCGCGGCTGTGCTGCCGCGCACACGAACCAGTGAAGTTTCCCACTCCTCTCCATCTACGACTCCACTGCAGCTTAATAAATAGTAACGTCTTCGGTTTTAGCCCGGTTTTCCGTAGATTAACCAGGCAATTCTCTTCTTCTTAATTAATCGACGAGGCAATTCTTTTGCCTCCGTTTCAAAAAAAAATAGTAACGTCTAACTGAGCCAGTTAGTTAGATGCGTACACTTGGTGTAGTAGGATCTTTATTTAGTTTGATGCATACACTTGTTATTTTTTGGTAGCCCTTTTGTAATGATGGCTGATGTTTGGTTTGGAAGAGAGAGCCGCGTCTTCACTCTTCTGGCCTGCTTAATGCTTCTGTTGCACCCCCAGCCCTGGTTGCTGCTGCTGCTATTTTCAATGTACAATCAGTAGTATATTTCGTCTATTGGTTGAATAAATGTGTTGTTAGAACGACAAACACAATGTTTTGGAAGTCGTTGCATGGTTCGATCCTTTAGTGCCCCGTACCGTATGTAGCGCATACTATTTATCGTACGGAACACATTTTTTTTGAAACTCGGAACACATTTTCCACTTGTTGATAACATGCAGCCCACTGATGAAGGCCCAATAGAGAAGCCCATAATTAACTGGAAGGGAGGCTCTCACATGAATCCGGCCCAGGTACATGCTCATGGTCCCCTAAACATAAATAAGTAAATAAATAAATAAAGCTAAATGCTCATGCACCAGTTCTTTGGGAAAATAGGTAGCCCAATATTTCTTTTTGAAGAATACCCAAGCTAGGCCTATTTGTTTTCTCCGAATTACTGGGCTGCAAATCTTTCAAGACGAGGAGGGATGCATTCCGGCCTGGCTTAAGAGTATGGTCAATGTCTGTTAAAAGTAATATCAAAAGGGGTTGAAAATTCCAAAAAAATTTATAGCAAATGGGATATAAGTTTCTTTTTTTGTTTTTGTTCTTCACTCATATCTTATACGTATTTCATTGGATTTAACATGACATAGTACTAATTTATTTTTAATTTTTTTAGTATGGCTATTAATTTTTGGATTAAGAATATTTCGTTCCCCAGCAAAAATTTGTGAATTTTCAAAATTTCCCACATATTTAGTTAATTTTTTGACCCTGGTACTGACCAGAAAATGGCCAGCAATTCTAAAAATGGAAAACGGGCTGCAATAAATTCCAGATGAATTAGAAAATGAGTAAAAATTATAATAGCAAATGGGCTGTACACGCCACAGATTTTGAGGCTGACTTGTTTACGCAAGGCTTTGTCACTGAACACACGATTCTAGCAGCAGTTAGTGTTGGATGTCCATCCAACGGCCGACGTGCTTCTTTAATCTCTGATCTTCCTGCTCCAGCCGCCTAAACTAGCGCCGGCGGGACTGCCTGCTCCCTCCTCTTGTGGCCCACTGTGATGCCGTGCAGGCTTCCCCGGCCCACCCTACTCCCTCCGCTGACGTGGCCGCACGCAATCAACTGCCTCCTTATTACGCGAAAAAAATGATTCCTCCCACTGACATCTGGGGCGCACCGGTTGGGAGGCTGACCTGTGGGCCTACTATGTTGACGCGTACGCAGGGCTTGTCAACTTACTCAACAAACGATTCTAGCAGCAGTAACCATTGGATTTGAATCGAACGGCCCTGCTGCTTCTTCAATTGCTGCTCTTCTTGCACCAGCCGCCCAAACCAGCGCCGGGGAGACCGCCTGCTCCTGCCTCCAGTGGCCGGCTGTGCTGCCGATGAGGCCTCATCGCCCCCTACTACTCCCACCGCTAGCCAGGCCCTGCGGCGACGGCAGCCTCACACAGCAGCCGAACTAGTGAACCCTCGTACTCCTCTCCGCGTGGGCATCCACTGCCGCGTATTCCCCGGCTCCGCATCGTCCCCTTCCTAGGCCTCACCGTCGTCCACTGCCTTGGTGCTCTCGGCACGGCGTGGTCAACGTGGTCAATGACATTCCATCGGAAGAGTACTGTACGTGGAGAGGCTGACAGCTGGGTCCACGGCAACAGCCTAGTTTTTTTGTGATTTGCCAAGTAAGTCGCTTTGTCATGCCTGTTGGGCTGCAAATCTTTCAAGACGGGGAGAGCTTTCATTCGGCTGGCCGAGAAAATGGCCCATCAGTAATGAGAAATGGGCTGTACATTTTTAAAACACATCAAACTGGCAATTAGATTCAAATGTCTTTTTTTCATTTCGAGATTTGAAATTACATTAATTTTTATGCATGGAGCATTTGTTGGAGTTTATATTGATATACATTTATTTTTAAAATCAGTTTGAATGTGAGTCGAAATTTCGGGATTAAAAACAGTTCGTACCGCACCGAAATATGCAAAATTTCATATAATTTTTTAACCGTGGCCACAATATGGCCTGTAATGCTAACAAAAAGAATATGGGCTCCAAAAAACATTAATAATTAGCAAATGGGCTGTAAATTATTAGAAATAATGGCAGATGGGTTGTATGTTGTTTTCCACAGATTTGAGGCTTTCCTAAAAAAAGGTTGACGCACAAGCAGTGACTGTTGGATGGCCATCCAATGGCCGTCGTGCTTCTTCAATCTCTGCTCTTCCTGCTCCACCCGCTCAAACAGGCGCCGGCAGGACTGCCTGCTCCCTCCTCCCCGCGGCCGGCTCTGCTGCCGCGCAGGCCTCACCGCCCCACCGTACTCCCATCGCTGGCCTAGCCATCCCTCTACTAACCCACACCTGCTGTTATTCTCCGGCGACGGCAGACGAACCAGTAAACCCTCTTACAGTCGTGCTCCCCTCCGCGTGGGAAACAACTGCCGAGTCTTCCCTGCCTCCGTGTCGTTCCCTTCCTAGGCCTCGCCGTCGTCCACCGCCCTGGTGCTCTCGGCGCGGCCTGGTCAACATGGTCAACGACCGACATGCATCTGAAGTGTACTTCACGTGGAGAGGCCGATAGCTGGGTCCACGGCCGCACGCAAGGAAATGCCTCCTTATTACGCGCAAAATAATGATTCCTCCACCTGACATCAGGGACCCACCGAAAGAGCCTCTGTATTTTGCGAAAAAACGTTACCACCACTGACAGCTCGGACCCACCAGCTATATCTTCGCACGCAAGGAAGTGCCTCCTTATTACGCACAAAAAAAATGAATACTCCCCCTGTTAGCTGGGACCCAGTATAGTGGCAGGCTGGCTTGTGGGCCTACTAAGTTGACGGGGATGGAGGGCTTTGTCAACTTAGTCAATATGCACGATTCTAGCTCTAGTGACCATACAATGTCCATCCAACGGGCGTAGTGCTTTTTCAACCTCTGGTCTTCTTGCTCCAGCCGCCCAAACCAGCGCCGGTCGTGCCTCGTGCTCCTACCTCCCGTGACTGGCTGCGATGCGGCGGAGGCCTCACCGCCCCCTACTACTCCCACCGCTGGCCAGGCCATCCCTCTACTCACCCACACCCCCTGTTATTCTGCGGCGACGACAGCCTCACACCGCAGCGAACCAGTGAACCCCCGTACTCCTCTATGCGTGGGCATCCACTGCCGCGTCTTCCCCGGCTCTGCGTCATCCCCTTCCTAGGCCTCGCCGTCGTCCACTGCCCTGGTGCTCTCGGCGCGGCATGGTCAACGTGGTCAAGGAACGGCTTCCATCGGACGTGCACTGTACGTGGAGAGGCTGACAGCTGGGTCCACGGCCGCAGCAAGGAAGTGCCTCCTTATTACGTGCAAAATAATTATTCCTCCACCTGACAGCGGGGACCCACCGGACGGGCCACCGTATTTCGCGAAAAAAACGTTTGCCCCTGACTGCTGGGACCCACCAGCTACATCTTCGCACGCAAGGAAGTGCCTGACAGTCAGGACCCACCTGGTCGAAGCGTACATAGCATTGTCATTCTGGTCGCAAACGTGTACGCACATATATACTGGTGGATGTAGAGGCGCGCACGTGTCGTAGTAGAGGCGGCCAGGGTGCAAGAAAGAAAATACGACCACGTATGTGTACATATGGGCGGGGTCTCGAACGCCAACTCGCGCATACGTACTACTAGGGCTCGTGTACATGGTTGGGTCAGAACAGAGAAACAACGTCGTCGTCGTGTTCATGGGGAGGCAACGGAATGCGTCGTGTTCATGGGGAGGCAACGGAAGGCGTCGTGTTCATTGGGAGGCAACGGAATGCGTCGTGTTCATCGGGAGGGCTTGGATGGAACAGGCGATGGAAACGAGGCCGGGCGTATCGCAGAACAAAGGAAACGGCCTTGTGTTTGACCGGCCATGTTCGAAACGGGATCCTGTTCATCGGGAGGGGTCTGGCGTACCGCAAAACGGAGGAAACGGACCTCCTATGGTCGAAACGGGGGTCCTGTTGGTCGAGAGGGGTGTGGCGTACGGCAAAACAGACGAAACAGACTTGTGTTGGAGCGCTATGGTCGAAATGGGGGTCCTGTTCATCGGGAGGGGTGTGGCGTACCGCAAAACGGGACTCCACGGGATACTGTTCATCTCCACCATCGACCCCCTCCAGCCTCCACGAGCTACTGTTCATCCACTGTCGACCTCCTCTAGCCTCCACCTGCGACTGTTCATCCACGGGCTCCTGTTCATCCAACCTCCACCGGCTACTGTTCAACCAGCCCTCTCCACGGGCTCCTGTTCAACCACCACTCCACGGGCTACTATTCATCCTACCCTCCACCATCTACTATTCATCCTGCCCTCCACGGGGTGGTCCTGTTCATCCAGCCCTACACGGGGTCCTATTCATCCAGCCCCAACCGGCTCGATCGATTGGGGTCCTGTTCATCCAGAGGCAACACCACAGGGTCCTGTTCATCCACCCTCACCGGGAACTGTTCATCCAAACCCCCCCAGCAACACTCACTATTCATCCAGAGGTAGCATCGATCGGCTTCAGTTAGCAGCAGTAGCGAAGGAATCGCTCGATCGGGTTCAGTTAAAAGCCATCGATCGATTGCTCGGGTTCAGTAACGCGTAGCCTGCAGTGCAATCGCTCGGGTTCAGTTAGAGCCCAACGCCTCGCTCGGGTACAGTTAGAGCCAACGCCTCGCACACACATGCGTACGTGTACGAGAGAAGCGTGCATCGCTCGGCCCTCGACCTCCCACCGTAACCGGGAACTCCCTGAAATTTTCCTCCCCCTCGCTTCTACCACGGTTTTTTCCGTCATGGACGGCCCAAAGAATGTCATGCAGCTGCGTCTCTGGCCCGCCCAGGACGAAAAGCCCATTTTCTGTCATAGAAGTAGGAGCCCACCACATCTATGATGATACCAGGTTTTGTCGCAATTAGCGTCACAGAAGTGTCTTATGTATGACAGAAATTTTTTTCGTTCGGCCCAAAATGTCACGGATGTGTCTTTTTTTGTAGTGGATATTATCGACGTCTACTTCAGCTGGCTTGGGAAGATCGGACATGGTGGATGATGATGATTGATCTTCAGTCCCCAGCGGAGTCGCCAAAAAGTGTGTTGACACACGAACACGTCACGTGTAGCCTCGACGCCGGGGGCGATGCACCGCAGCTCACGTCGAAGGAGACCTGACCAACTATGTGATACGCATGACAGTCGGCGGGTGCTTTTTAGACCCAAAACCCTGCACACCTGGGAGGGACCCCGTCAGGGAGTGCGGCGGCAATGGGCTGCCCTAGGTCGATTCACTCGCCCTAGAGCCTTGGGATTCGCAGCTCTCAAACTCGAGGAACGGCAAAAAACGAGAGAGAAAAACGATGGAGAGATAAAACGTAGATGAAAAAGTAGTATATTGATTTGTTCGATTGTGTGTTGTTCCAATCGACAGTCACCACTAACATATATAAGAGGAGGCTGGACTTCCCGTACAAGTAAATGATTCATCCAGGCTTTCCTTACAAGAAAATTACATCAATTCACGTCCTACGGCTTTAGTTCTAGGTCAACTTGGAATCAGCCCGAATCTGGCCCAAACTTCTGTCTTGTTCCTTGTATAGGCCATGGAATTTGCATATATCCTCCGATTGAAAAGATCAAAGTACAAAATGTGTGAGTCTCGACGAGATGAACAACTCTCTTGTTGATCATTTTTCCAAATAAGATCATCTTCAATACTTTACAAGGTTATCTTTAACTTATAGTCGGATTTGGTCGTGCAGTTTTCTTGGCTGTCCGAGTCTTGAAGCAACTCTGCAGGCTGTATACTATCTCAGGTGATGATGACTCTAAAAGCAAAGTAGACCGTTTCGATGATATGCACAACTTCTATGTAGAACACTTTTCCATCTGAGGTCATATGAATAACCTTTCAAACCCATCTTCAACTTCTGGTCGGATTGACTCTGACAACCTCCACACCGGCAAGCTTTCCATCCTGGCAAGCTTTCCACACCGCCAAGGTTTCTACCTAGGAAGATTTACACCGGCAAGGTTTCACCCTGGTAAGGTTTCTATCCCGGCAAGCTCACACCGGCAAGCTTCCACACCAGCAAGGTTTCTACCCGGCAATCTTTCACACCGGCAAGGTTTCTATCCCGGCAAGGTTGCCACCCCGTCAAGGTTTCTACCCCGGCAAACTTCATTCAGCTGACAAAGGCCGAATAACTCACGCGACTCATCAGACACCACTAGATGGGTGCCTGGTCCCTTGCGTCACTTTTTCACTCAAGGCCGGTCCAGGAAGTGTTGCCTCTAACTTTTGCATACAAACTCAGATTGAGACAATTTTTATATAAAAATCAACCGTTTCGACGAGACGAAGAAAAATCGCGCAGATCATTTTTCCATATGAGGCTGTCTCGGGGGCGTAATCAGACAAATAGTGCTCTAAATACAAAATATCAGTACTTTGAACACAACTTCGGCCTTAGAGATGAGATCGGATGGCTGTGGCCCAAATTGTCACATCCCTAGTTCTGGTAATGCCTAGTGCTAGCATCTAGTGTTGCATCATGTTTACCTTTCACAGAAAGTTGAAATGGGGATGACAGAACCCCCAGCGCCCCCCTGAAACTAACTAGGGTTTACTAAAATTATTTTTCAACGAACCTGAAATGCCCTTCTAAAATGTTCATCATCTTTGCCCTGGTATTAAACCTATGACAAAAATGGTGCACAATTTTCTAGGTCATCTTGAGGTCACTGGATTAAATCATATGTTATTTGCATTTGGGCATTTAAATGCTATTAAATATTTTAAATGTCCAAATAATCCTAAACTAAAATGTTCCATGTTGGGTATATTCCATGCAGTGAGCATGAGCAGTTTGGTGATTTTTGAAAGTACTTCGGTATTTTTAGAAAAGCCACAAAGTTGCAGAAAAATAGAAAACTAGAATTAAAAGAGCAAGAGAAAGAGAACTTACCTAGCACCCCAACCGGCCCACCACTGTAGCAGCCCAGCTGGGCAAAGTCAGCCCAGCCCACCACCGCGACCCCTCTGTCACCTTCCTCCTCACGTCAGTAGGCAGGGGCGCGTGCCCGGTGCGCGTAGCCACACGCCGGCCACCTCCACCCCGCCTGCGTGCTCCCTCGTCGCCTTGGATCTCCCTCACGATGCCACGCATCCCCACTGGTCCCCTCTCACTCTCTCTTGAGCTCGACCCTTTCTCTGCTCTCTCTCCCTCTTTGCCCGAGCGGAGCTCGTTGCCGCCGCTCGCCATAGCCGCAGCCTTCGTGCTCCCCTCGCCTCCCCGGCGTGTCCACAAGCATCGTTGCGCCTCCCTCATCCTCTCCGTCCAGCCACACCCTGCTGGAGGCCCTGTACCGTCGCCGTCTTCATCCTCTTCGTCGCCGGCCGCCGGAGATCCCCCTCGTCGCTCCGCTCGCTCCGCTCGCTCCGGTGCATCCCCGAGCACGCCGAGGCCACTCCTGCACTCCCCGTGAACTTCTCTTCCTTCTCCCCCTAGCCACGTCGCCCTAGCTGCCCCCTAACCGCATTGGCCATCACAGCCGGGAGCTTGGCTCCGCCGGCCATGTCGCCGCCGTGGCCACCGTCACCTATAGCCGCAACTTAATGTGTAACCATGCTCAGTGCACCCCCAGGAGGCCGTAGCACTCCTCTGCACCCCCTGCCGTGCCTCCTATCGCTGTTTCCGTGCATGCCCGAACTCCAGCCGCCGCCTAGCTCGACGCCGGCTTCATCTCCGACCACCCCCGCACACAACGCTTGCTCCACTCGGCGCGCGAGTTCACCAGCAGCACGTAGATGCCCTCCACCGGCCATTTGGTCGCCAGAGGAGGTATCCCAACGCCCTCTGCCGCGTCTGGCCTCGCCGGCGGCTTAACACCGGTGGGTTTGACCCACTTTGACCCTGGCTGGGCCCCACCCGAGTCCATGACATGTGGGGCCGGCCCTAACTGGATTAGTTAGGTGTTACTTAGTTCTAATCACTACTGTTAGGAGTTAATCCTCGCTAAACTAACCCTGAGCCACTGACATGTGGGCCCAACCCTGCTAACATTTTTATTTGATTTAGTTTAACCCTAATTAACTCAGTTAACTAACTGAGTCACTGACCAATGGGCCCCACTGGTCAGTTTTGACCTGGATGGCACATGTTGACCTGCTGACGTCAGCATGACCTAATGCTAACGCAGTAAAACTTTTTCTGGATTTATTAATAATCAAGAAATTCTAGAAAATATCCAAAACTGCAAAAATTCATAGAAATTAATCTATAGCTCCAAATGAAATAAATTATATATGAAAAATGATCAGAAAAATCCAATCTATCCATCTGTACTGGTTTCACGTATGTTTAAACAACCTAACCTTGATGTTAGGTCAAAACATGATAATGCACTTTATAAACCCATAATTTGAGTTTGTATTTGAATCTTTGATTCAAATGATCTCAAACTACCCTGGTTGTAGATGCAATAGGTCAATCAACAGCATATCGCCATGTCACATTCATGCATCATCTTGTCGCATTGCATTGATTGTGTTCCCTCTTATTTGCCGATATCTGTTCCCCCCACAGTAGATGTGGTTTCGATGACGTGATCGATGACACCGATGAAGAGCTATATTATCTTTAGAGGTGACAGGCAAGCAAAACCCCCTTGTTCACGTCGATACAATCCCACTCTCTCGCTCCTGCTCTCTTTTACTGCATTAGGACAACAATGATTCAAATGTTATATGATGTGGTAGTTGAACACCTTTCCTCTGCATGACCTGTCATTGCCACAGTAAATAGATGAAATGCACTAGCATGAGTAGGAGTTTTTTGAGTCCTGATGTGCCTACTCATTCATGCTTGTTGTCATGCCTGCTACTGCTTAGAGTTGAGTCAGGTCTGATTCATCGGGGATGAATTGGAAGTGTGTGAACATTTCCTGCTGTTGAGAGCTAAGTGTGTGAACATGATTTGGTAAAGGTATCGATGAGAGGCCATGTAGGAGTACATGGTGGGTTGTTTCATTGAAGCCATCCTTAGGAACTGAGTTCTGTGTTTGTGATCCATGAACAGCTACTACCACGCATTGGGCCTGAAACCAATGGACCCTCTCAACTTATTAACTGCCCTTGCCCTCTGTCCAGGAGTTGCAACTAGTTTCTGGTGTTTGTAGGCTATGTGTTGGAGGCCGTGCGTAGCGCTGACCCTAGGGGTGGGCTATGATGCGGTAGATGCACTGTGGCACAGTGTACCAGACGCCCGTTTGGTGTCTCGGGAACCCTGCACACATCATTTGTGGCTGTGAGCGAAACCCCGGCCGGATCTCCTCGCGGATGGAACCCGAATAGGCGATAAACCTGGACTAGAGACTTGTGTGGTTAGTCAGGTCATGGTCTACACCCACGTCGGCTTTCGCTTGAAGTCTGCCGAGCACATGTCGTATGCAGATGCTAAGTGGTGGAAACATGTGTGAAGAAGTACACCCCTGCAGGGTTATAAATGATCTATTCGAATAGCCATGTCTGAGGTAAAGGACTTCTGGGTTGCCTGTACAGTTCATAGATAACTTGAAGTGGATACTCTAAAACTCGCAAGATAAGCATGAGTGCTATGGATGGCGTTCTCGTAGGGAGACGGGAGTGGATCCATGGTGGCGTATTGATATGGTGAATATGTGGACTCATGTGCGCCACCTCAAAGAGTTACACGTAGTCATAGTTCAGGATAGCCACCGAGTCAAAGCTGGCTTGCTGCAGTTAAACTCCACCACCCCCTTGTTGATAATGATGCATATGTAGCTAGTTCTGATGTAAGTCTTGCTGGGTACATTTGTACCCACATTTGCTTAATTTATGTTTTGCAGAGAGACTTCAGTCTCGCTAGTAGTTCCGCGTGGACTTCGACGTTTAGCTTGTTACCTTAGCTATGATCTTGTGCCCTTGGCAGGTTCTTGTAGATAGTCAGGCTTCTCAGCCTTTTTCATTTGTAGTTGTCTGTACTCAGACAAGTTAAGCTTCCGCATGTGCTTTGACTTGTATGCTCTGAATGTTGGGTCATGAGACCATGTTTGTAATACTTGGCTCCTCGGAGCCTAATGAATAAATACTCTGAGTCGTAGAGTCTTGTTGTGATGCCATGTTGTATTTGCACATATCGAGCATATTGTGTGTATGATTTAAATGCTTGGTATGTGTGGGATCTGAAAATCTAGTTGTTTATCCTTGGTAGCCTCTCTTATGGGGAAATGTATTTTGGTGCTTCCACTAAGCCTTGGTAATCCGCTACAGCCCGGTTTATCGGAGTCCTGCTAGCCCATCACTACTGCTCTGGAACACTTAGACTGGTCGGCATGTGATTCACTTCGTTCCTGTGTCTGTCCCTTCGAGGAAATGTCACGCGGTGACCTCCGAAGTCCAGCTAGCCTGCTACAACCCGGGTTCCCGGAGTCCTGTTAGCCCAGTTGCTTCAGCCCGGATTCACACGTTGCTGACCGACACACTCGATGTTGTCTCATGTATGCCTGTCCCCATAAGTTAGTGCCACTTTGGGTTCACGACTAGCCATGTCGGCTCGGGTTCTCTGTCATATGGATGCTAGCGACACGATCATATACGTGAGCCAAAAGGCGCAAACGGTCTCGGGCCAGGTAAGGCGACACCCGTGGGAATACCATGCGTGAGGCCGCAAAGTGATATGAGGTGTTACATGCTAGATCGGTGTGACTTAGAATCGGGGTCCTGACACAAATATCAAAGTTTCTCCTTTTCAAGATACAAAACTATCTCACTTTGAGCACCTTTTCATTTGAGGCCATCTTAATTGTGTTCTTGACCATGCCAAAATCTAGTGTCAACAATGACCACAACAGGCGGGAGGCTGCCAAGCTTGGTACTACACCTCCTTCTAGTTCTTCAACTCCCCAGCAAACCCCTCGGGCCAGTGAGACTGTGCCTTCACCTCCTTCGCAAGAGCATGCTAGGGCAACTGACGAAGTTGTGCCTGAAGAAACTGCCAGGGCGACTGCATCAGTCGTGCCTAAAGAAACTGCTCCAGCAAGTTCCTCAGCTATAGCGCCACCTAAGTCTTCATCCTTGAAGCTTATCACCCTTCCTTCTGCATTAGAAGAGAAAAAGACAAAACCACCTGAGAAAGAAGCTAAGAAAAGAAAAGCTTCAGCTCCACCGACCATTGAACCAGTGAAGAAACTGAAGACGGCTCTATTGTCTTCAGTTGTGCCTATTGATGCTACTCCAACTTCAGCAGCACCCCCACTCGTACTATTGAAGATCTTCAAATCGTTCCATATGGGGTGGAGTATGTCATTCCTCCAGCTGATGAGAATGAAGAAGAGGATACCCACTCTGCTACTACCACATAGCAGGTGGATGAAGAAATTGAAGTTGAAGCAGATGCTTCACTTCATCAGTATCATCGCGGAAGCTACAACCAATCCCGATGACTGAAGAAACTGCCGCTTCATCTAGAAGTAGTGAAGAAACTGAAGAGGATGTCGAGATTTAATGGTGCCGCAACATTTGTCACTCGAGATGAATTCTGGGATGCCTTTCACCCAAATTCTCCCATCACTACACCTCTGATGCAAGTGCCCCTGTCACCTGCAAGAACTGAAGAAATTCAGAATGAGTCTGAAGAACATCAACCATCTCTTCAGTTGAAGAAATTCTTGCCGCATCACCTGACGAAGTGGCACAACAAGATTTGATAGTTGATGTTGTCAATTCATCTCCTCAGCATGAAGAGTCGGTTCCTTCAGCAAATACTAACATAGTGCCCAATGCTACTGATGAAGAAGTGGCAAAATCAAAGGCCGTTACTGATCCCAATGACTCAACATGCTCTCCACTGCCGATCTTTGATGTGAGAAACAAAAAGATTAATCTTCAGCATATGCCCTCAAATGCCCAAGATTGGCAAAATCATCAGGAGGCCTCAGTTTTACAACGCCAAATTCTCCGAGGAGAAGAATTTCTTCATCGGCGAGTCCCCTTATGACTCTGCCAAAATCAGGCATGTGCGCTTCTAGAACAAGATACAACTGAATTACTATGCATCTCTGCTCTTCGACAAGAACAAGATCTCCCCGCATCGCCATATTCCTCATGTTGATATGGATTCAATCCCATGCTTCAGGCTAGTTTGGCCGTTCTTCATGATGTTGGGTTGCTCGGCTTCTGTTCTGATGTCTACGGATGGAATAAAGAGCTAATTGTTCAATTCTATGCCACCATGCACTTCACAGGAAACGTTGACGACATTCAAACTTGGGCTCTGGACTGGATGAGTGAAGACACTCACTATAAAGCACCTAGTGATGAATTGCTTCATGCTCTTCCAGTAGATCCACCCGAAGATGCAAGGAAAGTCTATGAAGAACCAGTGCTACCAAACCACACGATACAAATTCTGATGAAGCCTATGGTTGACGGAGAAGCTCCAAGAACCACCTTCCTGGTGAAGGATTTGCTATGTGTTCCCTGCACTGTATATCGCATCATGGCCAAGACCCTTAGTCCAATCAAAGGCTACAATTATGACACTGAAGAAGTTGTTGGTATCATGAAGAATCTGTTGTTCAACATCATTCATGGGATTCCCGTCAACATCCTTGATTTCTTCATGAGGACTTTGGTCACGGTTGCACAGTTGCCCTTTGATTTGAAGCCTTATGCTCCATAGATTATGAGATTCATCAAATCCAGGTCTTTAATAGATTACAAGGCCGATTGTCAGAATCACATCAGTTTTCTGCCAGAAGTTGAAATTCTTCAAAGTACAATATCCTCAGTACCTGGCAAAGGAATGGCAGTCAGTGATGAAGGAATTCATCCCCTCGATGAATTAATTTATCAGCCAGCATCTCAATCAGCAGGTGATGAAACTGTGAGTCAAGACACTGCAGCAAAGGCCTCAAGGAAAATTTCTCAGCTTGAAGGACCTCGGGTCATGACAGACGGAGAACTCCTCATCAGCTTGCATCAAAAGGTTAATAGAAACCACAAATGGGTTAAGCGTCAACTTGCTACGATGCATGTAAATATGACTGTGACGCATAACTCAGTTCACAAAAATCATTACTATGCCCACGAGATATTTGACAGAACCTAGGCCATATTATCACATCTGACCACTGATGAGGAACTTATAGAGATGGAATTTTAGCATAACTTTGATTGGTCGTATCCGCCCAAGAAGAAGTTCAAGAAACTGCAAGTTCCTCTGCTCGTCCCAAGCTCAATGTCTACTTCAGGGCTCTATTGATGAAAATGAAGAGGTTGAAGACACTGTAGTCGAACCTTCTACTTCACGTGACCCCAACACCAACGCTGGTGCTCCTCCAGATTCTTCGACATGATCTTCTTCAAGGGTGTTAGTTCTTAGTTTCGTCTCCTTTTCATCATTTGATGACAAAACGAGAGAATTTTGAGTTAGTCTTCAAGAAGGTCTTATATTGTGGCCTGTTTTTTTGCTAAGTTGCAACTCTTGGTCTTCATTCAATTCGCTCTTTGATGAGTTGTAACTTAATAAATGTTGGTGGTCTGACTCTTTTGCTACTTTCCATCTGCATGCATCAATATGATCTAATCCTCAATGATATATGCTCATAGATGTTGTATTTTTTGAGACACCAATTTTCATCATGCATTCAAATTCTTCAATATCCTATGATCATGTATGATTGGATTCCAAGATATAGTGGGAGATCTCCACAATTCCAACCTACCATGTCCATTTGCAATCCAAAGCAAATTCTTCATATGCACATCTTTAGGGGAAGTTCCTCAATATCTTGTAACCAATTTCTTCATACTCTTTTCTTACACTTTCATTATTTACTCTCGTTGAAAACTTAACCAATTTATCATCGATCACCAAAAAGGGGAGGTTGTAAGTGCATCAAGTGCCCCCTTAGTGGTTCTGGAGTATTGAAGACAAATAGGTTGAGGGACTAATGTGTTTGTGAGTGTACACATGTATCATAGCCCTTGAAGATTAGGTTTAACCTTTGGAAGATGACCCCTAAAATGCATTTCTTCAAGTGAAGAAATTGGTATGACCTTTGAAGAAATTGATGTGAAGGGGCATTAATGACATATCATGTCTGGTTACCCCTGGCTATAAATAGCTGTCCCCCTACAACCACTAGTTTGTTGACTTCTCTAGGGAGAACTTTACACTTGTCATTTGAGAGCAACCCTTCCTCTAACGACTTTGAGAGAAACCTAAGTGAGGAAAAACCCAACGAGAGCCAAAGTGATTGAGCATCACTGAAGAGATTGATCTCTTGATCCGATGCCTACTACCTTTGAAGACTGTCATTCTTCCAGACAGTTAGGCATCATGTTCTGAGCACCCAAGAGTAATTGTGGTCTGTCGGTGAATGAGTCCGTGAAGGTTTTGGAAGTCTACCTTGAAGACTTACCATGAGCGGTTGGGCGAGGTCTATGTTACCTTGGCTCAAGATGAATATGTGAGGACAATGTGTCCTTTGAGTTTACCTCAGCTGCCTCAACCAGACGTACAATTGATAAGCAACTGGTCTACCAAATTTTTGTGTCTTCATCGAGCCTACCTGGTTTCAAATTCCTCACCCTTTACCTTTCATATTTCCGCTCCTGAAGAATTTGTGATGTACTTTCTGAAGAATTTGAACTAAAGAAGCATCATACTATTTTTCATTTCTTGAGTTCATCTTCCCCATGCTTGAATGCTTGTATGATTACATGTTCTTCACATGTATGTATCTTGTATGCATGCTTTCTGTTTCTGTGATGGCTTAGTTTCCATTCCGTCTTTATTTCTTCACTGTGATTTTTGTCAAAGTCTTAAGAGTTTGACGAATTTCTAAAAATCTCCCATTCACCCCCCCGGGGAGTTAACCTGCACTTTCAGATAGGCTAATTTGGTAAATGCAAGGAGAGGCTAATTGCATGAGAAATTATAAGAAGAAGAAGAAGAAGAAGAAAAGAGAAAGGAAAGAGAGGCTAATTGCATGGGAAATTAAAAAAAGGAAAGAGAAAGAAAGGAAAGAAAAACTAATTACATTAGAAATAAAGAAAGGAAATACCAGACCATTTTAAACTGAAGTTTGGTACGATGTAAAAGTCGAAAAACAAACACCATTGATAGTGCAATTATAACTAGAAAATGTTCTATTGAACACATGATTACACAATGGTCTACTAATGTATATACACAAAGTATCACATAGACGGAAAGCATATACACCTAGACAGCCTGTGAATATACGAGGAAGATTTACACACCGAAGCATAATACAAAAAAAACAACCACTATTGATTTTTCCTATATATCTGATTGCATAATAAATCAACGATGCCTGTGACCCTCATGGTCCGGACAACGACAATCCTAAATGGGCTAATTTAACCTAAATAAATATTGTACTAAGACTAAATTCTTCATAGAATAATTTAACCTAAATGGGCTAATTTAACCTAAATCAATCTAAATAGTACCACCTCGTCTACTGTTACCTGGTACCATCAACTCAATAAGCCGGCTCAGGAAGAAATAATTACTCGTAAAATGCCCGTGTGTTGCCACGGGAAATTATACATGTACAAATCATAGACTTGTCTGTCTAATTGGATTACAAAGTTTAGTTGAGGATTATCTAACTCGTTGTTATGAGACGAAGTAGCATAACATCTGTACGGAATTGAATTTAAGAATAGCACACACATTTATTTTCATTTAGCACAACTATCCACTTCACATGAAATATTTGAAGTAAGCTTGCAAAAAATAGCATTCATCAGATTTAAATTAAAAGAATAAAAACTGTAATAACGTATTGATATAGAGTAAACAAATATGTTTCACAATGCTGTAATAAAAATAACACATATGATACTCCGACTAAAAAAAGTTTATCCCAATTCTCTTCACCAAATCACGCACGACTTCTGGTATGTTTTCTACGTATTCACTATCCTTGTATGACAGCAAGTGTACCAACTCCTTTCAGTAGGTCATAATCATCCTACATGTGCATTATGCTATCATGCAAGGCTCACATCTAAAAGGACACATGAAAGGTGAATGTAGAGTACTCACCAGGACAACTGGTAGTCCATGTTCATGATCATGCCACGTGCGCATAAACTTTAAAAGTAAAATCCCATACATATTGCTGCATAGAAGTAATTTTTTTAGCAATATGATAGATGAAAAGATGGTCAGATAATTGGAATGTTAAGGTTAGAACTTGTTTGGATTTTTTTGGAAATCCAAGTGGTATGATGCGACGCCATCTAAAAACATCCTCATTCCAACTGGGTATTGCATCTTGTAAAGATATGTTTATATGGGACAAAATACATTGAATGTTAAATATGTCCTTCCGTGGAGGATTCTTTTTCCATGCATCCGGTAGCGGAAGAGGGTCAGAGTGCGGTGTTTTGGCTCCCGAGGTCATCCGCACCTGCCTTGAAGAAAAAACCAAAACAAATACTAAAATAATTCAAAAAATTCCAACTTTTTTGTGTGGTAGATAAGTTTATGCGTTAGGTGCGCTCCATGTTTCAACTCATTTGGACATCTGAGAATCTCTCAGCAAAAAAGACAAATTTAGGGTCTGCGAAAAAGTTTACTATTCACACACTGTTCTAACTCTATTTGTTTTTTTGCTGAGAGCTGCTCAGATGTCCAAATAAGTTGAATTTTGGAGAGAACCTCACACATAAAATTATCTATCACACAAAAAAATTTGGATTTTTTTTGAATTATTTTAGTATTTGTTTTGATTTTTTTTCCCGGGTGCAGATGAGCCTGGGCACCGAATTGGGTTTTCGGTCGAGTATAGTGATTGTTTTATCCAATAGGTCGAACAGGAGGAGGCTGAAGTGAGTGATTATAGAAAACGGCAACAAAACCTGTATGAGATAGGCTTTAGAAATAGGGGGGTGAAAAGCGCACACAGAGATGGGAACTATTAATACCAACTTCCATGCTGAGACGTCAAAGCACATATCAGGCCAACAACGAAATAGTTTTGCAATGATGTAGCGTTGGGCATCAAATGGTAAACGGAGTTTTGGATCTTGTGTCGATTCACTTAGTATCATCTGAGAGTGAAGTGAAGGATTATTAACATTCTACACGTTTATGGTTGCAATGATATGTGCTCGTCGCCTTATAAAATAAATGTTACAGAAAATGTGAGATCCATATAGTGATATGGAGTGTCTTTAGCCCATTGAATTTGTCTGTAGCATTTACTCGAACAGAAATGTAAAAAAGTGTCGACATCAATAGCCTGTGTATTCTTTATTAAGCCTTGTAGTTGTCTAAGACTTATACTTAGTGGGTAGGGCTTGGAGCTCCAGATCCATTCTTTCCTATCAAGTAAACCATAGCATCAACGGTATAGTGAAAAATAATATAAATAAATGAATCAGATATTGTTATTTCGAAATTTGACTTACTCTCAGGAATTGTAGCATGAACAACTCTTAAGATGATCTATTGGTTAAAATATTGGGCACATTAATAAGAAAACATAAGGAATTGTTGAATAATAATCAATAATTGTTACTGCTGCTCTCATTTCGCATTTTTCTCATGTGATGATTTGAAACATACCCATCAGATTGAATTTGATCTTGAATATACTCCTTTCTTGTCCGTCTAGTTACGTCAATATTTGGCCAAGCACCTAGCTTAAACTCATTCATCTTAGAAGCAATCTTTAGATGTGCCTCAAGCCCCTGAAGATGTTAAATAGAAACAACAGTCTGATAATATAGGTGAAAACTGAAACTAAATGCATGAATGCCAAGTATAGATATAGTAAAATCTTACCATAAGTTGTAGGTCAGCTCAGCTCCCTCGAGAACGAAAATAATAGAGTACTTGTATATCACATTGTTTGATATTGACACCAGATAGATACCAATCCTTTTGGTTCATATTGATTGGAATGAACAACTGACACAAAATATATAAGTTGTTGCCCCGGCTAGGTAAGCAAATTGATAATAAATGATAGGACCATAGGTTGAAAATTAGTCTAACCATGTCATGTTGTAGATACTTAAGCACCATTTCAACGATGTGGTTATGACTCTCAAGGCTTATGCGAATTTCACCATCTCGCTTAAGTATTCTGGAGAATCATATGTATTTTCTAAGAATACACATGCACCCGCTTTACAAAATTTATCCTGGACCCTTAGACAGTAAATATACGCATTTATGACCTATAGTAAAAAGGTAACAAATAAATTAGACATGTGTGTAAGTATGACCATCGGAGTATATCTTAGCTGACCTTGCTCTCCACCCATATCTCATCTTCTAAAAGATATTCCAAACTTCGATGTGTCAAGGTTGTGTCATGGATATTCACCAACTTGGTTTTGCTAGGGAAGGAAATGATGTATTCCTTCATTTAAGTAAAATTAATAGCACAGGCAGTTTCTTTTGTCTCATCGAGATCCATCTGAAACAACATAGACACATGTAAAGCTTAATTGAAAAAAATTGTAGTGGTTGTTTGTATAGTGCATGTACAAGCTGATCCGCCGGTTACTAATACGTGAATGCAAGGAGCTCACCTTGGAAGGTGCGATGACCATGGAAAGCGGAGCGCGGAGGAAACGACGGCTGAGGCGCAACATCACCGGGAGGACGGCCTTGAGGTGCTTTACACCAGTGAGCCCGTCCCGGCCGCCTTCGTTTCAGCAGTGTCTAGAGCTTCTCTTCCACGACTGATGAACGTGCCCACAAAGGATCGGCTAGAGAGTGAAGAAAGAGATATATATGCAAGGTCGTCAATGGGGTAGTGCAAGCAGCCTAGATATTTCTTTCCTTCTCTCCCCCTGAACTCAGGAATTTCTTCCTGCATGTGACATGCAGCCTTAACTGCCCAGCAATCTCCGCGATTATCTTCCCTACACACACGTGATTGCTTCCTTCTGATTTGTTTACCGATTGGCTAGCACCATTATCGCATGCAAAAATACCACGAGCAAGAAAATCGCCAGAGAGATCGCTACGTTTTATTGTAGCATATACTCTTACTCTAAGCTGAAACATCCCATCCAGCGACAAATTTGGCGTTTCAATGGCAGATAAGATGGAATCACCAATAAATCCAATTTTTGAGTCTTTTGATATTCGTTTTGCTAGAAGGACATCGAATGTTGATACTCATGAGTCATGACTGTGCATGAGTGGCGCAGAAGCATGTTGGCGCCAGGTAAACCATGGTGATAGAAGAAAGGAACTGATTGAAAGAAGGAAGGAGATAGAAGGAGGTAATTGATTGAAACAAGGAAGAAATTGATCACAGTCAACAAGTGAAAGTGCGTTAAGTCGACTAGAGGGGGAGTGACTAGGCGATTTTTATGAATTCTTCATTAAAAAAATTTCAGGATGAGGAAATTCCTAAGAAAAGAACTACTTGCAGCGGAATAAGTACTCAGCTGCAAACATAACAGAACATAAGAATGGTCATCATGATGAAATGAAAACAAGTATAGAGTATAGAAAGCGTAAACACGGGATAAACAGGATGAAGACAAACAGACTGAAAAAATTGAACTGAGGAAATTGAGAAAGTAAGTCAAAGTATTCGAACAGATATGAACAAGCACACACACTGTAATGAGGAAATGGAAGGGTTGAGGAAATAGAACCGGTTAGCTCGGTGAAGACAATGATTTGGTAGACCAGTTCCAACTCATGTGATAATTGTACGTCTGGTTAGGGGGCTAGGTATTCAAACCTGAACACGCAGCTCAGGACACTTAGTCCTCATCGTATTCCCCTTGAGCTAAGGTCACACAGACCTCGCCCAATTACTCATGTTAAGTCTTCAGGTGACTTCCAAACCTTCGCAGACTTGGTCACTCGGTGATCCACAATTTCCTCTTGGTTGCTCTAGACCATGACGCCTAACCATCTGGAAGATGCAGTCTTCAAAGGTAATAAGCATCGGATCCACGCAGGATCAATCTCTTTAGTGATGCTCAATCACTTTGGGTTTGTAGGTGTTTGGGTTTGGGTTTTCCTCAATTGATGATTTTCGCTCAAAGTCCTCAGAGGATGGGATGCTCTCAAATGAGAAGTTTTAGTTTCTCTCGGAGCAGCCAACCAGCTAGTGGTTGTAGGGGCGGCTATTTATAGCCTAGGGAGCAGCCCGACATGATAAGACATAAATGCCCTTAAATGATATGACCGTTAGGTGGAAGGATATTTTGGTACAGCTGGCGCGTAGCACAGCAACGGTCGGAAATTTGACTATCAAATTCCTTAGGGCTATCATATTCCTCACTTGTAGGCAATCCGCACTGGCGAATTCCTAACTCCTTAGTCAGAACAAATTCCTCAGAGACCAGAAGAACTTTGTCTCTGTCACTGAAGAAGTTGACTGAACTGCATGAGATCCAATGGCTTCACTCAAAGGGATTGGTAGGTGTAGGATTTTGAGTTGAGCATCACTTGGAAACTTTTCCTTAGTATTTCCTTGACCCCCTTTAACAGTACGGTGTTTCCTATAACTCAAAAAAGACAAAATGAAACTACAAAAACAAAAGTCTTCACGCTTCATGTTCCTCGAATGAATACCAAGTCTTCATGGTCACACCAATTTATTCACTTTCAAAGTCTTTAGAAATCCAAAGTCTTCAGTCGAAGAACTTCATTTTTAGGGGTCAACTTTCTCTGTAAATATCAAACTCCCCATAGACTTATAGACCTGTGTACACTCACAAACGCGTTCGTCCCTTAACCTATAAGTCTTTAATACACCAAAATCACTGAGGGGCACTAGATGCACTTACAATCTGCCCTTTTTGGTGATTGATGACAATATAGGTTAGGTTTTCAACGGGGATAAACATATGAAGTGTAAATATAGATATTTGAGGAGTTTGATTGCAAGATATAGAAGAACTCCCTCTGAAGATGTGCATAGTGAGGAATTTGCTTTTGAAGCAATGCACACTTGAAGAGTAGAATCATGGAGATCTCCCCCTATATCTTGTAATTCATACACGCATTTAACATATAATATGAAGATTTGAAATGCATGACGAAATATGGTGACTGATGTAATTCAGCATGCGTGCATTAACATAAATGAGGAATAAGCATGCAGAAGAACACAACAAAGGTATCAGACCACCATCGGGTTTAAGTTTACAACTCGATCCAGCAAAGTCTTCAAAAGAACGAGAGTTGTAACATAGAAAAAAACTCCCATATAAGTAGACCCGCTTGAAGACTAACTCAAATTTGTCCCCCTTTGTCGTCGAATGACCAAAAGGGACGAAAAATGAGGACTAACGCCCCTGAAGAATATCATCACTGAGTCGATGAAGGCGTGCCAGTATTGTTGGGGTTGGTTGTTGAAGTAGGGCCTGCCGCAGTGTCGTCGAAGTCTTCATGTTCATCAGTCGCGCGTGATGAAGAATATGAGCTGGCTACCAAGGAAGGAACTTTGGTCTTCTTGAATTTCTTCGCCGGTGGCTGAGACCATTCAAAGTCCTGCTTGAAACCCATTTTCTTCAGATCATCTTCACCATACAGATGTGACAGAACAACCCAGGTGCGACCGAAGACTTCATGGAGGTAGTAGTGGTTTTTCTTCACTGCATTGTGTAGCAGTCATGTTGTGAAGAATAGAACCAAACTGATGCTTAACCCATTTGTGGTTGCGATTGACCTTCTGGTGAAGACTAAGGAGAAGCTCACAATCAGTCATCACCCTTGGAGTTGTGCCTTGAGGATTTTTCTTAGAAGCATTTGTGATAGAGTCATGAGTGGCAGAGTCATCATTGGTGGAGTAGGATGCAGCTTTGCAGAACAGACCATCCAATGGACGAATGCCTTCATCAATAATAGCAGTAGCCTTGCCCTTTTCATCAGATGAGGAAAATGTCTGCTTGAGGACTTCTATTGGGGGCAGGTAACTAACATGATTCTGAAAATCAGCCTTGTAGTTGAGTGAATACCTTGTTCTAAGGAATCTCATAATCCAAGGAGCATAAGGCTTCAACTCAAATGGAGAGAGGGCAACATTTGCCAGTGTCCTCATGAAGAAGTCATGGTAGTTGATAGGAATGCCATGTATGATGTTGAATAGCAGATTCTTCATGATGCCACCAACTTCTTCATCATTTGAATCGTGGCCTTTAATTGGACTCAATGTCTTTGTCAGAATGTGATAGACAGTTCTAGGCACAAACAACAATTCCTTCACGAGGAATTTGGTCCTTGGGGCTTGACCAGGCTTCAGCGGCTTCATCAACACTTGCATGTAGTGAGCGGTAAGTTCAGGTTCACGATATATGCAACGAGCGCCTTCAAGGGGAGGACTGACAGGCACGTCATGAAGTAATTCAGAGGCCGGTGCTTTGTAGTGAGTATTCTCTGTCATCCAGTCCAATACCCAAGAGTTCACATCTTCAGCTTCTCCTGTGATGTGCAGCGTGGCATAGAACTGAAGAATTAGCTCTTCATTCCAATCAACAATGTCAGTGCAAAATTTGAGCATTCCAGCGTCGTGAAGAATAGAAGTTTGCTTGGCTGGCAGTCCAGAAGCGCTTCCTTCTATGTCCAGCAGCGAAGAATAGAAGTTTGCTTGAGACTGGAACGGCATCAATCAGATTTTCAAACGAGCTGGTCACTTTCATCTTCTTCAGAGCTGAAGAGTCTGATGAAGTTGATGCTTTCCTTTTCTTCACAGCTGCACGCTCCGCAGCCTTGGTCTTCTTTGCTTCTAATGAAGAAGGAAGAATTGGACTTGGTGTAGGCGCAGGAGGAGCAGAGAAAATTGGTTTTGTTCTTTAGGCACAACTGATGGAGTTGCCCTGGTATAAGCAGTTTCTTTAAGCACAATGGTTGAAGCTTCAGCTGGGCTGGCAATTTCTTCAGGCGCAACACTAGTGGTTGCCCTGGCAGTTTCACCAGCGGCTGGTATGCAGTCATCAACCCTGGTAATAGCATTTTCTTTGGCAGCCTGAGTATCATCAGTGGTGCTGGCATTTTCTTCAGTAGGGTGAGCAGATGCTTCAGCCTGAGAAAAATTCTTGTTGCGTTGGGGCTGCAACATTGGTAGTGAATTTTTTAGTTATCTTTACAAATCTGACCTTGGATCGAAGCCAGTCAACATAGTAGCGATCAAATTCATCACTCAGATTCTTGATCTCTGATTGTAGAGCTACAAGTTCTTCAGGTGAAAGCTTCAAGAAATTTTGCTTCAAAAAGCACTCTTTCTTGTATTGCGCTTTCTTCACCTCACTCCCCTATTCATATTCCCATTTTTCTTCGTCAATGAAGTGAGTCAACACATGACTTTGACCAGGAGTGAGGTTCGTCTCAGGCAGAGGTGTGTTGGGGTCCTTGTGCCACAAGTCGATGAAGTCAAGGATCAACTTTGGATCCAGCATCAACGACACATTACTGCCTTTGGCTCTAGCGGTCATGTGCTGCCTATCTCTGATGATTTCAGCGAGTTCTTCATCATTAGCTTCGTCGTCATTGGACGGTACTTGGAAGGCGACCTGCTTCTTTTGAGGACTTGGTCTATTGTCTCGTCCTGCAGTGGCCTTGGTCTTCAGCAGAGTGGGGCCAGTTGAAGAGTGCAGAGGAGCTGATGAACTTGCAGAGGCTCCTGAGGTAATAGAGATGCTTGTTTTCCTTTGGCACGAGGCGAGATGCGCATGTGCTGAGTATTTGGATGGAGGAGCTAAGAATTTTGAAGGAGATGGTGCGGCTTCAGGAATTGGCCATGAGGGCTTAGCAGAAGTTGGCTGTGAGAGCATTGAATAAGAAGAGGCACTGGGCTTGTCTGCGGGCTTCTTAGGCATGGCCTTCTTTGGCTTGCTGGCAGAGGCCTCAGCAGTGGCAGCAGTAGCAGTAGAGTCTTCATTGAATTTCCTCACTGCTTCTTTTGCTACTCTGACCAACTTAGCTTGATGCTTGGCCCATTCATTAGGATAGTCCTCACCGTGCTTGAGGCTAGTGGGATCAGCTTCTTGGCCAGGTGCCGATGGAGGTCTTGGGAAAGGCGGGTGAAGAGCGAATTTCTTCATATATTTTGGAGTGACATAGTGATACTCCCTCCATTCCCATGCCCATCTCATCTCTATCTTCCGTATGCGCACCTTGCGCTGATTTTTTGTCTCCTTGCCATGTTTGGCATCATCAGGAGTGCAATATTCATCATAGATATCATCGGGGATTTCAAACACAGTGTTCACCTCCAGTCTCTTGCCTCCCTTCTGAGGTTTCTTGCCATCTGTCATTTTCTTCAGCTAAGGGTTTTGAACTATTGAGTTCTCTGAAGAGGTATGCAACTTTTCTTCGAGGAATGCTGCAAATGAGTTAAGTTGATGAGAACCTAGAGATTCAGCAACGAACATGTGTACCTGTAAACAGAGTATAGGTGCGAAGAATTTGGAGAGGTCATATGCTTTCTCAGAAGTTTTTGCAAAAAGAACAAGTTTGAGGAATTTGACCGGATGAGTCTTGAGGAATTTCACTAAGCGTTCTTTGACGAAGTTTCAGAGTTGTACAGATTTGAAAATCCACACAATTGAGGAATCTTGAAAAGTTCCTTAGAGAAACAGATCAAGAATCAATGATATGTGAGGTGTTCAGTGTGTGAAGAGTTGAGGAATAAACACCTTTTGAAGATTTGAAGAAAACATCATAATCAACAAGGGCACTAAAAGTATTACCCTTGATGAAGAACATGACAAACTGTGAAGTGTAGATTTAGAAGCTCATTAGTTTAGATCTTCCACGCCCTAACTTGGCAGAGGAAGACAACAATGGCGGCGGTGGAGTGAAGAAATCCGCAGCCGGCGCGAGTACGGCAGCGACGAGGTCGAGGTAGTGAAGCTCTTCCTCATCGGCGACGATGGAAGTAGCGGTGGCGCTAGGGTTTGACAGCTCGAGCGAGGGAGTGAGGTCGAGCGGAGTAAAAATGAAGTGAGGAAGGAAGGGGGGGTTTTATAGCCGAAGTGAAAAACTACTCACCCGAGGAAATTGGACGAACATGCCGCTGACCCATCTCATTTGCATGACATGTGTCACCCACGTACTGAGAGGTGACGATCGTGTGTGATCGTGGGTGAATAGGATAATATATCATGGAAGTGGAACGGTTTGAGCGGCAAAAGTCGAAAATTCAGATAAGATAAGTTTAAAGTTCCTTTCGCAATTTCTTCAGCTGACAAGGACACAGTGAAGATTTTGAACGAGTTTCAAATAGAACGCACATGAAGAATTTGTGAATAGACTAGGTTGAGTTTAGCATAGAGGGGGAAGGGTCCGATCACATTCACCAACGGAAAGAGTGAAGACACTTCAAAGTTGAAGAGAAAGAACAACTGAGGAATTTCAAAATTGAGGAAAAACTCAGATTGAAGATTTTCAACTTTTGGTGGTGGCGTGACCCACCATATAAGAATGATTTCAAACACCGCGTACAATTTTCGTAGGGTTCTAAGAATCAAATTCTTCGTTAAATTCATCACACTTAGAGGGTTAGTCTTCATTGATTGAAGAAAAACGTTACTTTGTGTGTTGCACATCTAAGTCATCAATTTTGCATAAGTCTTAGGATGTGTGTCCTTTTCAAAGGACATTCAAAGATTCTAAGATATTTAGCTCACACCTCAACTTGCTAAATCTCTTCTCATCCAAGGGCTTTGTGAAGATATCGGCTAGCTGTTCTTCAGTCTTCACATGCTCAATAGAGATGTCGCCCTTCAACACATGATCACGAAGAAAATGATGACAAATCTGAATATGCTTTGTCTTCGAGTGCTGAACAGGGTTATGAGCAATCTTGATGGCACTCTCATTGTCACAGTAGAGAGGCACATTCTTCATGTTGACGCCGTAGTCCTTGAGGGTTTGCTTCATCCACATCAATTGACCACAGCAAGAACCATCAGCAATGTACTCAGCTTCAGCAGTAGACAGTGATACATAGTTCTGTTTCGTCGAGGACCAACATACCAAGGATCGTCTGAGGAAATGTCATGTGCCTGATGTTGACTTGTGGTCCACACGATCACCGGCATAGTTAGAGTCTATATATCCAATGAGGTCAAAAGCCAAGCCCTTGGGATACCATAATCCAAGTGTTGGTGTGTGAGCTTGATATCGAAGAATATGCTTCACAACCTTATGGTGTGATTCCTTCGGTGTAGCTTGAAATCGGGCACACATGCAAACACTAAACATAATATCTGGCTTAGATGCACATGAATACAATAAAGAACCAATCATGGAGCGGTATACCTTTTGATTGAAGTCAATACCATTTTCATCAGTGCATAGATGGCCATTTGTGGGCATAGGGATTTTGACTCCTTTGCAATCTTGCATGCTGAATTTCCTTAGTACATACTTGAGGTATTTCTCCTGAGATATGAATATGCCATTACGCTGCTGACGAATCTGAAGACCTAAGAAGAATTTCAATTCTCCCATCATAGACATTTGATATTCTTCACTCATGATATAGGCAAATTCATCACTGTAACGTTGGTCAGTACAGCCAAAAGTGATATCATCAACATATATTTGGCACACAAACAATTCACCATCATAAGATTTAGTGAAAAGAGTTGGGTCAAGTGAACTGGGTTTGAAGCCTTTCTCCATGAGGAATTCCTTCAAAGTATCATACCACGCCCGAGGGGCCTGCTTGAGGCCATAGAGGGCCTTGTTGAGTCTGAAGACTTTGTCAGGATGCTTTGGATCTTCAAAACCTGGGGGTTGAGCAACATATACTTCTTCCTCAAGCTTACCATTGAGGAATGCACTTTTCACATCCATTTGATATAAGATGATATCATGATGGTTAGCATAAGCAAGCAATGTGCGAATAGCCTCAAGTCTAGAAACAGGTGCAAATGTTTCATCGAAATCAATTCCTTCAACCTGTGTGTAGCCTTGAGCTACAAGTCATGCCTTATTCCTCACCACAAGGCCATTTTCATCTTGCTTGTTGCGGTAGATCCACTTTCTGCCAATGATATTATGCTTGCGAGGATCTGGACATTTTACCAGTTCCCAGAGGTTGTTGAGCTCAAATTGATGTAATTCGTCTTGCATAGCTTGAATCCACTCAGGCTCCAGAAATGCTTCATCTACCTTAGTGGGCTCTGTGATAGATACGAAAGCAAAGTTCCCACAAAAGTTAGATAAGTATGAAGCTCTTGAGCGTGTGAGAGGACCAGGAATGTTGATGTCGCTGATGATTTTCTCAATCTGCACTTCATTTGCAACGTGAGGATGAGCTGGTTGTCGTTGAGGAATTTGATCAGCAGTTTCTTCGGCACCATTTTCCTCGGGTGCATCAACATGACATTCCTCACGTCTGGAACAACTTCTTCAGCAGATTCTTCGGTAGGAATGACATCCTCAGTAACATTGAACTTGATGGATTCCTTAGGAGGTATTTCATCTGTCACAGGAGGTAGGTGCTCTCTTTGCGAGCCATTAGTTTCATCGAATCGCACATCTACAGTTTCAACAACCTTGTGGTGATAGGTGTTGAAGACTCTGTAGGTGTGCATGTCCTTACCATAACCGAGCATAAAACCTTCATGTGCTTTCAGAGAAAATTTAGAAATGTGATGAGGATCTCTAATCCAGCATTTAGCACCGAAGACTTCAAAATAACTCACATTGGGTTTCTTGTCAGTGAGGAGTTCATATGCAGTCTTCTTGAAGAATTTGTGAAGATATACCCTGTTGATGATGTGGCAAGTAGTATCAATTGCCTCAGTCCAGAAGCGAGTAGGTGTCTTGTACACATCAAGCATAGTGCGAGCCATCTCAACAAAGAGTCCTGTTCTTGCGCTCCACGACGCCATTTTGCTGAGGAGTATATGGAGCGGATAACTCATGAGTAATACCAAGTTCATCAAGATAGTTATCAAGACCAGTGTTCTTGAACTCAGTTCCATTGTCACTTTTGATGTGCTCGATCTTCACACAAAAGTTGGTTGAAGCCCTCGAGGAAAATCGTTTGAAGACTTCCTGCACTTTAGTTTTGTAAGTGATGATATGCACCCAAGTATATCTAGAATAATCATCAACAATGACAAAGCCATATAAAGATGCAGCATTAGTAAATGTGGCATAGTGAGTAGGGCCAAAGAGATCCATGTGAAGCAATTCAAATGGACGAGTGGTAGTCATGATGGTCCTTGAGGGATGCTTGGCCTTGGTCATCTTTCCGGCTTCACAAGCTCCACACAAATGGTCCTTGAGGAATTTGACACCCTCGATGCCAATGACATGCTTCTTCTTCACGAGCATGTGCAAGCTCCTCATCCTAACATGACCAAGTCATTGATGCCATAGCCAGCCATCTGAAGCTTTTGCATCTAGACAAGTAGCAGGTTGTGGTCCTGTAGACAAATTAACAATATACAAATCTCCTCTCCTAAAGCCTTCGAAGACTTTGGAATTGTCAGCTTCCATGATCATAGCACAATGATACTTGCCAAAGACAACAACCATATCAAGATCACAAAGCATTGAGACAGACATGAGGTTGAACCCAAAGGACTCAACAAGCATGACTTTGTCCATGTGTCGATCCTTTGAGATTGCAACCTTACCTAGACCCAATACCTTGCTTTTGCCTTTGTCAGCGTAGGTGATATGCTTCAGATGTGATGGAGATAATGCATAGTCCATCAATAAGCTCCTGTCACCAGTCATGTGATTTGTACATCCACTATCGAGGACCCACTCAGTGGCTTTGAGTTGATCATCCTGCAGATGAATTTGTGTAGCTTACGAACTCATATAGTTCATCAATGAAGAATATGATATCAATTTCATCAGATCAATATCATCAAGCAATAGAACAGATAAAGCAGTATGAGGATCTAAGAAATGAGAAGTCATTTCTTCATGATTAGCCTGCGTCCTTTCAAGTATATTTAGGTCTCCAGCAAATTCTTCAGACGATTAAGTTCGTTTGGATACTTGACCCTGCATAAGAGATTAGTTCTTTTTGTTCACCACCCACATCTGAAGGGGTGGCAAAGAGTTCATCATTCTGCGAGCTCCATAAGAGAAAGGTGGCATAGATGCCAATCCACTTTGTTTCACGTAAGAGGGATTAGGGTAAGCACAGAAATTCTTCGAGGATTTATGAACATAATGATTTGAAGAATAATGCACATATCCATAATCCTTAGATCTTCCCTCCAAAATAGACGAGTTAGCACGATGGTGTTCATATGAGGACTTTGATCCTTTTAAGGAATTTGATCCACGTGAGGAGTTTGGTCCATATGAGGACTTGGATCCATATGAAGAATTTGATCTGGGGTTTCTATTCTTCACAGGTGGTGTCATGATGACATTCACCTGAAGATTTTCAAGGAACCTTTTGGGAACCCAGATTTTCTTCATAGGAGAACCGTTCCTGCAATTAGTGCCAACATATCTAGCAAATACTTCACCATTCTGATTTTTGAATAGTTTATAGTTGGAGTCAAATGACTCATCAGAAGAATATGAAGGTTCACATGTAAAGCCAGATAACATAGATGGATCCACTGAAGGTCCCTTTGCAGCAACCCATGAGGTTTTGGGATACTGCTCAGGTTTCCAGTAGGTCACATCAGCATTGAGTTTCCTCTCAAAGGCAATACCCTCTTTCCTAGGGTTCCTGTTGAGGATCTTCTTTTTAAGCACATCACAAAGAGCCTGATGCCCTTTGAGGCTTTTGTACGTTCCTGTCATATACAATTTACTTTAGCCCTGCATCATCAGTGATACTAGCAATGTCTCAGATGAGGAATTAGTGATAGCAGAGACAGTTGAAGAATTTGCAGCAATGGAAGCATTTGAGCATTCAGGTGAAGAATTAGCATATTCGCGTTCAATGCACTTCAAACATGGAGGAATAAATTCTTCCTGAGTAGCGCTGATTTGTTGAGCAAGTAATGAATCATGCTCCTTCTGAAGATCTTCATAACTCACTCTTAACTGCTCAAGATCTTGCTTTCTTTCAAGAAATTCATAAGAAACCTTCTCATGATCAGATAGGAGAGTGTTATGATGACCTTGAAGATTGTCAAACTTGGACTGAAGTCCCTGAAGACTATCAGCCAAAGCTTTACAACGATCCATTTCTTCACCAACATATCGTCACTCTCATCTAGCATATTTTGAACTTTTTCCAAAGCTCTTTGTTGTTTAGTGGCAAGGGAAGCAAGTTTGACATAACTGGGTCCAAATTCATCACCAGATTCATCATCACTGGACTCAGATAAGTAGCATTCAGTTACCTTGGCACCTTTTTCCATAAGACATGGTGCAGAGCATGATGATTCTGGATTGAAAGTCATAGCCTTGCGCGATTCCATGAATTCCTCGAACCAGGGTTCACGGTGAGATTGATGAATTTCATAGACCTCAGAGAGTTGGTCCCAGATGAGCTTCGCATGGCTGAGATACATAACATTCCTGAACTGATTTTGTGACAAGCTGGAGCAGATGATGTCCTTCGCCGTGAGGTTGAGTAGCGTGTACTTGCGAATATCATCAGCCTCCACCATCTTGCATAGGTCAGTAAGACCAATCTCGGTGACGGTCCAGAGTTTGTTGTTCATGGACATGAGGCGCTTCTGTCACACCCTAGCTAGTTCATGCATTAGAGTGTTGCATCATGTCTACTTTTACAAAAACTTGAAATGGGGATGACAGAACCCCCACACCCCCTGGAAACAACTAGGGTTTACTAAAATTATTTTCAATGAACCCAAAATGCCCTTCACAAAATGTTCATCATTTCTGGATTGGGATAAAACCCCTGGCAAAATGGTGCACTCTTTTCTAGGACATTCTGTATTTTTTCAATTAAATCATAAGTATTTTAATTTGGGCATTTAAATGCTATAAAATATTTTAAATGCCCAAATAATTCTGGAAATTAAGTGTGGGCTGTTGGAAATAATCAAACAGAGCCCTCGATTATTTTCAGGATTTTTGTAAGTGCCTAAGTATTTTTAATAAAGCCACAAACTTACAGAAAAATAGAAAAACAGAAATAAAAGAGGAGGAGGGAATACTGGCCGTAGCCCACCTGGCACCTGGCCACAGCCCACCTGGCCCGCCGAGCACGGGCCCGCCATGGCGTCAGCTGCTTGCCACCCGCGAGGCCAAGACACCTGGGCGAGCTCCACGTCGCCGCCCCGACCCCGTGGACATCTCATTCGCCCCCCTGCCTCTCTCCCTCGCTCCCCCGAAGCCATGGCCGATGCAGCCGCTGCCGTCTTGCCACCGTAGCCGTAGCCACCATCGTCCCCGTGTCACCCCATCGTGCCCACGAGCTCCGCAGCATCTCCCTCGACCTCCATGACAAGCCACGAGGCCTCGGACGCGCTGCAACGCCGCCACCGCTGCCTTTCCTCGTCGGCCACCGAAGTCGTCGCTGACGATGCCGCCTCCCAAGCTTCCCCGAGCCCGCTTCGACGCCCGCTGCACTCACCGTGAGCTCCTCTCTCTTCTCCCCCTAGCCATGTCACTCGAGTTGCCCTCTAACCCCGTTGGCCATCACGGTCGAGAGCTCGGCTCCGCCGGCCATGTCCCGCCGTGGCCATAGGCGCGTAAGCTCGAATCCGAGCGCGTCACCACACTCACCACATCCCCAGGAGCCTAACGCACCACTCCACATGCCTCGCCGTGCCCTGTAGCCTCGGATCCATCTTCACCGAGCTCTGGACCGCCAAGGTCGTCGCCGGCGTCGTTCCCGGCCTCCCCGAGCTCCACTTCCACCACCAAACGTTGCGGCTTGCTCCCAGCGTAGGACCAAACCGCAGTCGATTTGGTCGACTGTGGGCAAAACCCGAGCCCCTCTGCCGCGTCTGTCATCGCCGGCGTCAAGCCACCGGCGAGTTGACCATGTTTGACCCGCGTGTGGGCCTAGGTTGGACTTCCCCCTCGAGCCTATGATAGGTGGGGCTGGCCTGTTAATTAGTTTAGGATTAGTGCTAACTAATTATAATTAGTTTAGGTCACTGACATGTGGGCCCAGGACCCACTGACAGTTAGTTAGTATTAACTCAATCTTGTTAGTTAGCTGAGACACTGACAGACAGGGCCCACCAGTCAGGTTTGACTGGCCCTGGCGCCTTTGACTCGCTAACATCACAGTGACGCAGTGCTGACCCAATTATTCATTTTCTGGATTTATTTTTTATATAGGAAATTCCAGAAAATAGCCAAAACTTCTAAAAATCATAGAAAATCAACCATAGCTCCAAATCAAACAAATTATATATGAAAATGATCAGAAAAAATCAATCTATCCATCTGTAATGGTTTCATGCATGACAACCCACTTTAACCTTGCTGTTTAGGTGAAACAAGCTAATACACTCATTATGCATCAGAACATTAACCTTCATTTGAATCTTTGATTCAAATGGACCCATTTCAACTTGTTCCACATTGCATTAGGCAGGACACATCATTTTGCCATGTCATAGCATGCATCATATTGTTGCATATTGTCATGTGTTGATTATGTTCTGTGTGTCCTTCGTGGTAGGTTCTGCCTCCGAGGATATCTCCGAGTATCCAACTGAAGGGCAGTACCCTACTACCACTCCATCAGGCAAGCAGCCCCATTGATCATATCGATACAATCCCATGTTCTCGCCTCTGCTCTCATTTACTGCATTAAGACAACAACGTTTCAAACTGCTGTGTGCTGCGGTAGTTGAACCCTTATCCTCTGCATGACCTGTCATTGCCACAGTAACTAGATGAAACCCACTAGCATGTGTAGGAGTTGATTGAGCCATGTATGTGTTTCCTACCTTGCTATGCCTGCTATGCTTAGAGTTGTGTCAGGTCTGGTTCATCTGGGTGATGGGCTAGAGTGAAATGATTATGTCGGTAATGTGAGGGATGTGTTGAACATGATTTGGTAAAGGTATCGATGAGAGGCCATGTAGGAGTACATGGTGGGTTGTTTCATTGAGGCTGTCCCTAAGAACTGAGATCTGTATGTGTGATTTAAGAATCAGCTACTACCATACATTGGGCCCGAAACCAATGGACCCTCTCGGCTTCTTAATCACCCTAGTACTCTGTCCAGGAGTTGCAATTAGTTCTGGTGTTTGTAGGTTATGTGTTGGCGGCCGTGCGTAGCGCTGACCCTAGGGGTGGGCTATGATGCGGTAGATACACCGTGGCACGGTGTACCGAGTCACCCGTTTGGTGTCTCGGGAACCCTGTTCACATTGTTCGGGGCCGTATGTGGAAACCTCGGCCGGACTCCCTGCGGATGGAACCTGGATAGGCGATAACCTGGACTAGAGACTTGAGTGTTTAGGTAGGCCGTGGCCGACACCCTCGTTGGGCTTCCGCTTGAAGGTTGCGAGTACATGTCGTGTAAACGGCGGTAAGTGGTGAGAGCGTGTATGAAGAAGTACACCCCTGCAGGGTTAACATCATCTATTCGAATAGCCGTCCGTGGTAAAGGACTACTTGGTTGCCTATACAGTTCATAGACAAGTTAATGGATACTACTAAAAGACTCAAGATAAGTGTGAGTACCGAGGATGGCCCTCTCGTAGGATGACGAGGGAGGATCCCCGGTGGAGTATTGTGTTGGTGATTAGTGGACTCGTGTGCGAAAACTATTTTTACTAGTGGTCTCGTAGGATAGCTTAGCCAAGAGTCAAAGCTGGCTTGCTGCAATAACTCCACCACCTTCTTGAGAATGAGCATGTATAGTAGGTTCTTATGTAAGACTTGCTGAGTACCTTTGTACTCATGTTTGCTTAATTACTGTTTTTCAGACGACAACACCGCCCCCTCCGATGGGTTTTATGTAGATCTCGACGTCGATGAGTGACTTGCCACCCAGGTGGTGATCCTGGCCATGGAGGGCCCTATGTAGATAGACAGGCTTCGAGAAGCCTTCTTTCTTTCTAGTGTCTGTACTCAGACTATTTGCTTCCACCATGTGCTTGTATGTTTGTATGACTTGAGTGTCGGGTCATGTGACCCCTATCTGTATGAACATGTTATGTATGGCTCCCTGGAGCCTTTAAATAAAGTACTTGAGTTGTAGAGTTTTGTTGTGATGCCATGTTGTATGTACTCATATCGGGCATATTGTGTGTATGATTGAAATGCTTGGTATGAGTGGGATCCAGCAATCTAGTTGTTTATCCTTGGCAGCCTTTCTTATGGGGAAATGTAGGTCTAGTGTTCCTCGAGCCATAGTAGTCCGCTACAGCCCGGTACACCGGAGTCCTGCTAGCCCAGCACTACTGTTCAGGACACTTGACTGGCTGGCATGTGTTTCACTTCGTTCCTATGTCTGTCCCTTCGGGGAAATGTCACGCGGTGACTTCCGGAGTCCTGTTAGCCCAGTGCTACAGCCCGGAATCACTCGCTGATGACCGACATGCTCGATGTGATTCATGTATGCCTGTCTCCATAGGTCTGTGTCGCTTTGGGTTCACGACGAGCCATGTCGGCCCGGGTTCTCTGTCATATGGATGCTAGCGACACTGCCATATACGTGAGCCAAAAGGCGCAAACGGTCCCGGGCCATGGTAAGGCGACACCCGTGGGATACCGTGCGTGAGGCCGCAAAGTGATATGAGGTGTTACCGGCTAGATCGATATGGCTTGGAATCGGGGTCCTGACAGCGTTGGCATCAGAGCCGGACTGCCTGTAGGTTCGTTGAGCCAAGCTGGTCGATGTCGAGTCTAGAAATGCTTTAGTTATATGTAGGGGAATTGATTGTTGGAGGGAACGTAAGGCTCTTTTACTCCTTTACCCTATGCCTCTGATCTGAGTCATTCTCTTCTCATTCAACGTGGGTTAAGGACTAGGCTCTCTTCTTCTATCAGGTTCACGTGTTACTAATCCGTAGTAGCTTATAGGATTGTTGTTACAAGTCCCAGTTCAGTTTCTACTATTCTTAGTATGTTGCTAATTGGATCAGAACCTTGATATGATGTTGTTGAGTGGTATTGCGAACTGTTGTGGATGTCTCGAATCTTTTTCTGAGCATTTACAGCTGTTATGCTGTCCAATTTTCCCTAGAAATTCTGATGTCTTTGCATTGTGGTTGTGCTTTCAGATGGCCAACCGTGTTCAAAACCAAGTGGTACGCCTGACCCGGTGCCTCGACGTGCCCGGTCATACTGTTATGTTAGTCCGGGTAATGATCGAGACGGGTTACCGTTGGTATCCCGAATACACCGTTGAAGAGCAATTCCGCGACTTTAATCAAAGCCAATATTTCTGCACCATCAGGATATTTCCTTCTTATCCTGGATCTATCGAGCCCCTTCACTGTTCCTATGGACTCGGGGTTACTGTTGAGATGGCTGTGAAGGATGCTGCCTATTCCATGATGACCATTATGCGAGTTCGGACTGGCCTGCTTCGGAACACCGACTTCCGTTACATGCCAGCTTCACTTCCGGGAGCGCAAGGGTATCTTCAGGCTATCTATGCTGACTCCACTCAGGAGGACTCATTAACTCGTACCACTGCTGAGATGCTCGAAGATAAGGACCGAGAGAATCGGACCTTGAGGCTAGAGCTTTTCAATACCCGTGCTGATCATTGGGCCACATTGACTCGGTTTGCACCTACGGTGCCAGCTGGATGTATGGATACAAGGGATCTGTATCCTGTGAGATCAGCTCTGCCAGACATGGTGGATTGGCGTGATGTGGGAGGCATCACCCCACCCTGTGGTCCCCGCAGGCCACCATTTGTTGGTCCAAGACCTCATCCTAGTCCCTATGGTCCACAGGCTCCTCAGGACCGTCCGTTACCGGATGGTCACGTTGAACTTCCAGGCTATGAAGGTGACTTCTATGAGGACTACTACGGAGCTGTCTGAGTTAGTAGTAGTATCACTAGTATTGTAATAGTTGTATCTTCACTGTCCTGCGTGACTGGTGGACTACGACTTAGTGTGTAATCAATTCCGGAGGTGTAGACAAATAATGTATAGGAGCTTGGAATGCCTCCGATGAGATGTAACGTCTTTCATCATAGTTGTACTGTAGCCTGGGCTTGTACTAAACTATGTATGATGTGTATGACCGATGGTATATATATGGCAGTTTTATATTACCATGACATACGGATGAACATCTCTGCATTCCGTGTTATCCATTACATACTGCACTTCCTTGCTAAGTTTGATCCATCCTTATCTAAACCATTGTCTTGTTTTCTCCTTGGATGGTCAACACCCGCAGCAACCCTGCTGCCTCGGAGCAGGGGGAAGCCAGTGCAGCTAGGGGTGAAAATCTGCCTCACCCGCCTTCTCTGGCCGAAGTGATGCTGGAGGCGGAAAGAAACAAGCGTGAGACTAACCGCCTGCTAGAGCGGATTGAACAGAACACTGCACGCCATCTGCGAAATGACTTGGTGTCAATCAATGACTTCATCAAGCTGTACCCACCAAAGTTTAACCATTCCGTCGAACCCCTCGACGCGGATGACTGGCTTCGCAGCATCACTCACAAGCTACGTTCTGCCAGCGTAGCCGAAGCCGACAAGGTTACTTATGCTGCCTATCACCTCGAAGGCCCTGCTAGCCTTTGGTGGGAAAACTTCGAAGCTATGCGCCCGGTCGGCCAAATCACTACTTGGGCTGAATTCAGTGAGGCTTTCCGTGAGCATCACATCCCGGAAGGTCTCATGGATCGCAAGAGGGAGGAGTTCTGCAACTTCACCCAAGGAAGACTGACTGTGGATGCATATAGTCGTGAATTTGGGAATCTGGCACACTATGCCCCTGAAGAGGTATCTACTGACGCTAAGAAGCAGGCAAGGTTCCGCAAGGGACTTAGCCCTGAGCTTCGCCGCGATCTCCGTCTGCACGAGTGCACATCCTTTCAGAAGTTGGTCAATAAAGCCATCAGTGCTGAGACAGGCCAGACTGATTATGACACTTCACGCAAGCACTCCCGTGATTTTGGCTCTTCATCCGGCTCTGGAACTCAGAAGTGCCGGGTGTGGATTCCAAGCACGGCACTGCCACCCAGGTTCATCCCGAGGCCATCCTTTGAGGCGCCTCGTCCCAACCAGCAATTTGCACCACCCAAGCCCTATGGTGGCCCCGCTGCTAATGCTGCTCCACACCCCACTGTGGTGACATGCTTTAAGTGTGGAGAGCCGGGTCACTATAGTCGAGAGTGTCCCCAGAACAACAACCCCATTCAAACTGGAAAGTCTGTTGGCCGTGGTAAGCCCGCGGGAAAGACATTCTACGCCAAGCCGGTCACTACTGCCCGTGGCCATGTCAACTATGTTTCAGCCGAGGAGGCTCATGAGGATCCCAACGTCGTCCTTGGTACGCTCCTTGTTAACTACCATCCGGCATCTGTTCTTTTCGATACTGGAGCATCTCATTCATTTATATCCGAGAACTATGCTCGATTGCACAACACGACATTCTGTGACATACCCACTTCCATGGTAATTCAAACTCCGGGTTTCAAATGGCAAACTTCTAGAATAAGCCATGGGAACGAAATTCTTGTCGATAGACTTGTCTTCCGTGCATCATTAATAGCTCTCAAGTCCACGGACATAAACATCATCTTGGGTATGGACTGGATGTCAGCTCATTATGCTAAGATTGATTGTGCCACTAGAACCGTTCAACTTACTCACCCATCGGGCGAGACAGTCAATGTCTTAACTCGAGTGGCCAAGCGCCAGCTTTACTCCCTAAATGCCAACCCTCTTCCAGACCTTGAGGATGTTCCGGTAGTCCGAGACTTTCCGGATGTCTTTCCAGAAGAACTGCCAGGTGTTCCACCTGACAGGGATGTTGAGTTTGTGATAGACCTTGTTCCAGGAACTGTTCCAATTTATAGAAGACCCTACAAGATGGCACCCTTAGAACTAGCCGAGCTTAAGAACCAACTCGATGAGTCCTTGAAAAAGGGTTTCATCCGTCCTAGTTCCTCTCCTTGGGCTTGCCCCGTCCTCTTCGTTAAGAAGAAGGATGGAACGGATCGAATGGTTGTGGATTACCGACCTGTCAATTTGGTCACCATCAAGAACAAATATCCGCTTCCCAGGATCAACGATCTGTATGATCAGCTCGCTGGATCCTCAGTCTTTTCCAAGATGGATCTGAGGTTGGGCTACCATCAAATCAAAATCAAAAACGGGGACATTCCCAAAACGGCCTTTGTTACTCGTTATGGCCAATACGAGTACACCGTTATGTCCTTTGGTTTAACCAATGCCCCAGCCACCTTCTCCCGGTTAATGAACTCGGTTTTCATGGAGTACTTGGATAAATTCGTCGTAGTATACCTCGATGACATACTCATCTACTCCAAGAATGAAGAGGAACATGCCGAACATCTAAGGCTGGTATTGATGAAACTTCGAGAGCATCGTCTTTATGCCAAATTCTCCAAGTGTGAATTTTGGTTGCTAGAAGTGACCTATCTAGGCCATGTAATTTCTGGTAAGGGTATTGCTGTCAATCCCGAGCGAGTTCAAGCCGTCCTTGATTGGACTCCACCTGAGACGGTCAAGCAAGTTCGGAGCTTCCTTGGCTTAGCGAGCTATTCTCGCTGCTTCATCGAGAATTTCTCCAAGGTTGCTAAACCTCTAACTGAACTCCTCAAGAAAGATAAAAAGTTCGAGTGGACTCCACAGTGCGAGTTCAGCTTTCAGGAACTGAAAAGACACCTGACATCTGCTCCCGTACTGGTACCACCAGATTTCTCCAAGGACTTTATTATCTTGCGACGCCTCGCGGCAAGGACTAGGTTGCATACTCATGCAAGATCGTCAGGTAATTGCCTATGCTTCACGGCAATTACACCCACATGAGGAAAATTATCCCACACATGATCTAGAGCTTGCAGCTGTAGTCCATGCACTTAAAACTTGGCGACATTACCTTCTCGGTAATCATTGCGAGATCTTCACCGATCACCAAAGTTTGAAATATATCTTCACCCAACTAGATTTGAATCTCAGGCAAAGACGTTGAGTTGAGTTGATCTCGGATTACGACTTAGGAATAACTTACACCCCGGGCAAAGCCAATGTCATGGCTAATGCGCTAAGCCGTAAGTCCTATTGTAACAACCTGATATTACAACAAAGTCAACCATTTCTCCATGAGGAATTTCGTAAGCTAAATCTTCACATTGTTCCTCAAGGATTCCTATCCACCCTGGTGGCGAAACCTACCCTTATGGATCAGATCATCAAGGCACAGAAGGTAGATCCGGGAATCTCCCGTATTAAGAGAAACATTAAGAAAGGAGTCGCAAATTGTTTCTCCATTGATGATCAAGGTGTTGTATACTTTGGGAATTGCCTAGTGGTTCCAAAGGCACGAAACCTGAGGCGGCTGATCCTTAAGGAAGCTCATGAATCCCCTCTCACCATTCATCCCGGTAGTACCAAAATATATGAAGACCTACGCCAGAGGTTTTGGTGGACTAGGATGAAGGGGGAAATCGCTCAATACATTGCTAATTGTGACGTTTGTCGTCGTGTTAAAGCAGAGCATCAACGGCCTGCTGGCACCCTTCAACCTTTGGCTATCCCTGAATGGAAATGGGATAAAATCAGTATGGATTTCATCACTGGGTTTCCCAGAACCAAGAGAGGGAATAATGCCATCTTCGTCGTGATCGGCCGACTTTCCAAAGTAGCCCATTTCCTACCTGTTCGCGAGAGTATCACCGCTAGCCAGCTAGCCGATTTATACATCTCCCGAATAGTGTCTCTTCATGGTGTTCCATTGGAAATTAACTCAGACCGTGGGAGTCTCTTCACCTCTCGATTTTGGGAAAGTTTCCAAAATGCTATGGGAACTCGCCTCTCTTTTAGTACCGCCTTCCATCCTCAATCAAGTGGTCAAGTAGAGCGAGTTAATCAAATTCTAGAAGATATGCTCCGAGCTTCTGTCATCTTGTTCGGAATGAGTTGGGAGAAATGTCTTCCCTTCGCGGAGTTTGCTTATAACAATAGTTATCAAGCTAGCTTAGGCAAGGCTCCTTTCGAAGTTCTTTATGGACGAAAATGTCGAACGCCTCTTAACTGGTCAGAAACCGGGGAAAGACAACTCTTTGGCCCGGATATGATTCAGGAAGCAGAAGAGCAGGTTCGCATTATTCGTGAGAAATTGAAAACAGCCCAAGCTCGTCAAAAGAGTCAATATGATCATAAACATAAGCCTATGATTTATGAAGTCGACGAGAAGGCTTACCTTAGGGTTACTCCGTTAAAGGGAACCCATCGTTTCGGTATCAAAGGCAAATTGGCTCCTCGTTACATTGGACCCTTTCGCATTCTTGCCAAACGAGGAGAAGTTGCCTACCAATTGGAACTACCTCTGCATCTTTCCAGAGTTCACGATGTCTTCCATGTTTCACAACAAAGGCGTTGCTTCGCGGATCCTATCCATGGAGTGGACCATGAAACGCTTGATCTACAAGATAACCTCTCCTATTGGGAATATCCCGTTCGTATCCTTGATCAAGCCAAGCGTACCACTCGATGTCAGAATATCAAGTTTCTCAAGGTTCAATGGTCACACCATTCCGAGAAAGAAGCCACTTGGGAAAGGGAGGATCGTCTTCGACTCGAGTACCCCACCTTCTTCCCGGAGGATCCTAAATCTCGGGACGAGATTCTTTTGAGTGGGGGTGAGTTGTCACACCCTAGCTAGTTCAAGCATTAGAGTGTGCATCATGTTTAAATTTCTCTTAAATTTGAAATGGGGAAAGCAGAAACCCCCAACACCCCCCTGGAAACAACTAGGGTTTACTAAAATTATTTTCAATGAACCTAAAATTCCCTTCTAAAAAGTTCATCCTCTTTGTCTTGGGTTAAAACCTCTGGCAAAATTGGTGCACAATTTTCTAGGTCAATAGAAGGTCACTGAATTAAATCATAAGTATTTGAATTTGGGCATTTAAATGCTATAAAATAATTTAAATGCTCAAATAATTTTGGAAATAAATGTTTGATGTTGGAAATATTCTAAACAGAGCCCAAAATTATTTTCAGGATTTTTGGAAACATTTTAGTATTTTAATTAAAGCCCAACATTTGCAGTTAAATAGAAAAACAGAAACAAATAAAAATAAAAGAGAGAGAGAGGGAAGCTACCTGGGCCTTACCTGTGCTGGCCCAGCCCACCTGGCTCGGCCCAGCCGACTGGCTGCCAGTCGTCGTCCTCCTCCCGCCAGAAGGACGCGGAGCGCGTGGCCGGCGCCCGCGGCCACACGCCGGCCACCTCCTGCTTCTGCCGACGTCCTGGAGACGTCTAGGGATGCCACGCGACCCCCACGTCCCCCTCTCATCCTCGCTCACTCTCCCCCTCGTCTCCCTCACTCTCTCCCGTGATGCCCGAGCGCGTTCCTCGCCGCCATTCGCCGTAGACGACGCCAGAGCCACACCCTCGCCCCTGCGACAAGCCAAATCGCTCCGCCACGATGCCCTCGCCCTCCCCACCGAGCCACGCTTCGCCGGAGGCCCTGCATCGCCGCTATCGCGCCGTCTTCAACCTCGGTACCCGCCGGACGCCGTTCATCGATTCGCCTCGCTCCGGTCGCCCCCGAGCCCACTGATCTGCTCATCGACCTCCCTGTGAGCTCCGCCGATTTTCCTCTCTTCTTTCCCACACGTTTGCACCCTCTAGGCCATAGTTCCACCATGGCTGAAGCTCGTCTCCGCTCGAGCTTGTCGCCGGCGTCGCTCCGGCGACCATTTGGTCATCCCGTGCTATGCAACGTACTTGCCGCATCGCGTAGTGAGCCGTAGATGCTAGCGGCCCCGCCTAGGCCACTGCAGCAACGAGCCCGAGCTCACCCGAGCTCTCGGCGACCGCCAAGGTCGTCGCCGGCGTCGTTCCCGGCCTCCCCGAGCTCCACTTCCACCACCAAACGACGCGGCTCGCTTCCAGCTCCCCGTAGATGGTCTCGGCCGCCCGTTTGGTCGCCGGAGACGCAAACCCGAGCCCCTCCGCCGCGTCTGTCGTCGCCGGCGTCAAACCGCCGGCGAGTTGACCTCATTTGACCAGGGGTTTAACTCCCCTAGGTCAATGACAGGTGGGCCCAGAGCCCTGCTAATCTTAGCTTAGCACTAATCAACTATTAGTTAACCCAATCACTACTAGGAAAAGGGCTATAGATAGGATTGATACTATGGCGCACCATGGAAGCAGTGCGCCACTACTATATACTAATGGCGCACCGGTTGGTGATGCGCCATTAGTGTGGAAGACACTAATGGCGCACCAGAAACTGGGTGCGCCACTAGTATTAAATTATTTTTTCCATTTTTCCATACATACTAATGGCGCATCAGGTGTCGAAGTGCGCCATTACTAGTTCTAAGTAGTAATGGCGCACAAGCAGAATGCGCCATTACTGTAAAAAAAATTATTCTTTTTTTTTTGCAAAATTACTAATGGCGCATCATTTCATAGTGTGCCATTACTAGTTTTAAATACTAATGACACTATTACCCGGTGACCATTAGTATATATTTATTTATTTTTACTTCAAGATTCACGCGTTTCACTCGTTGTTTAAACTAGTAAAGAGCACGACTCATGTTTCACGCGTTGGTTCAAGCAGAAGCTTCTGTCGTACCCTTTACATGAAGATTCTTCCGCGGAAGAACAACTCATATTTTGCCTTGTCATAGGGCGCCGAGCACAACCTGATGACCTATGAGGCGTACGATATCAAATTTGAACTCATGAATATTTTTAAACTCATGAATATTTTTAAATTTCATGGGCACTTTTCGAATTCATGATGAATATTTTTTCAAATTTGATGAATACTTTTAAATCTCGATCGCTATCCCCCTTCATCTCGATCTCGATCCCCCCCCCACCGCACCCTCCCCCCCTAGCTCCACCGCCGCCGACGACCCACCGCACCCTCGCACCCTCCCACGCTCCACCGTCGCCGCCGACCCAGCACGCAGTCCCCGGCCCGCTCCACCCCGCCGAGCCCCACTTGATGATATTTTTTCATATTCATAAAAAAAATTATTACTGTTTTTATAAAAAATATTAAAAAATAGCAACAAAAAATAATAATAATAAACATACTAATGGCGCACCGTTCGTGTAGTGCGCCATTGCTATCTAAAAAAACATTCTAATGGCGCACCGCTCTGGGATGCGCCATTGCTATCTAGAAAAAACATTCTAATGGCGCACTGCTCGGGGGTGCGCCATTAGTAATCTTCCCCCTAGCTCTACCTAGCCCGACCCCTTCGTCCCTCCCTCTCGCCCGATCTAGTCCCCCCCCCCCCCCCCCCCCCCCCCCCCCCCCCCCCCCCCCCCCCCCCCCCCCCCCCCCCCCCCCCCCCCCCCCCCCCCCCCCAGCCCCCCCCCCCCCCGCGTGCTGCCCCGCCCCACGTCGCCGCCGTCCCTACGTGCGCCGCCGCCCCGGCGCCCCCCAACCCTGACCCCAACCCCTCCGACGACCGGCCGCGCCCGCCCAGGTACCTCTCCTCCTTCCTCCTTCCTCCCTCTCCTCCTTCCCCATGGAGAAAATGATATAGCTCCTCCTACAACATGTATAGATCAATCAGTTCAGTTCTAGTGCTGCTGGACTTTTGCACCATACAAAAATGTACTACTAGTTGAAAATCTTTACTTGAGAGAGCTTCATAAGTAGAAGGTTCCAAAGAATAAAAACCAGTACTAGCACACTAGCACAGTAGTACTGCCACCTCCCAGTAAATAGCAGGGTCTCTGATCAGCAATGTAGTTAATTAGTCAGGGCCCGAAAGCCTGCAAATGCATGTACACACAGGTAGGGAATGTAAGATGAAGCATGTACTTTACCAACTAATCTAATGGGCTGGCACAAAGTGAAAACCAAAACAATAGTTAATCAAGCAGAGGTAGATTAGATTAGATGGCAAAAAGCACAAATGTCCCTGCCTATCCATTTTTTCTCAAGTTGAGCTGGTAAGTTTCAGATGTTCAATGATGCTGTAGGAAAAAATTGGATGAAGAAAGATGTGTGTAGCTGCCTGAGAGAAGTATTTGCACAAACAAATTATAATTAATGTGTTGATGAAATTTTGGGTTTTCAAATTGGAACCAAAAACCAACCCATACCTTTAGACTCTTTTGGAATTTCCCGAACATTTTTTTGTTTGTTCCCTTTCACTGTTTGGGGACTTTTGACTTCAGAATGAACCTTACTAAGATTCAATTAAGACTAATTAACTGCATTTGATGTCACTATATTCTATGAATAACTTCAGTTATGATATGTACTGGAAAACTTCAGTTAACACTCATTTTTCAGTTAACTCCTTACAGTTCAGATCATATTTTGATTGTCAATAATAGTGGACTTTTAAGGCTTTCTTAGAGGCAATACTAGTGGATTTTAGGCTTTTTTACATGCAATAATAGTGGAATTTTAGGCTTTTTTGGAGGAGTGTGTTTCATGCCGGCCTACAGTGATGAATTAGTCAGAGGATTGTGCCTTAGGATTGTGCCAAAGCTACCCATTGTATCTATTTGCTTGTCCTTCAAATAGGGGCAAGACTGTTACAGAAAAATTACTTGCAAGCATATTGTGATTTACTTGCAAGCATATTGTGCCTTAGTTACAGAAAAATTACTTGCAAGCATATTGTAACTATTTTCACTCTATCCTGAAGGTTTTTGACTACAAAATCTATGGTGACCCACACTCTGTTGGTTCACACTCATTGAGTTTGCCCGTGAAGGGCCGCTGCTGCTTGAGGCCCTTGAGAGGCCCTTCGTGTCGTGATGATTTTGCAGGTACCCCGAGAGGCCCTTGAGTTTGCCGGAATGTCGATTAACTTCCGTTCCGGCAAATTCGGGTACTCCATATGTCCTATTTTCAGCAAAGGTCATGCTGAAATTTTCCGTGAATTTTAGCATGACTTTGCTAAAAATCAGACATATGGGGTACTTGCTACTAATGCATGGGCCGGGGTATCTTAGTACTTAATTAAGTAGGATCAACTGCCCCGCCATTCTTGCTGCATTAAACCATAGGTGGCAATAGAGCCAAGTGATTAGGCCCAACTTAGAATTCTCGTTAGCATCGATAAACCCTAGATGATAAACCTAACATAGGTGGCAATAGAGCCAAGTGATTAGTGCCAAGTGATTAGGCCCAACCTAGGGTGCCTCGGTGTCGATGAGAACCTAAATGATGTACGCTTAGGCTTTTAGGGTGCCTCGGCGTCGACAAAACCTAAATGATGAAAGCTTAGGCTTTTAGGGTGCCTCGGTGTCGACAAACCCTAAATGATGTAGTTTTGAATTATGAACATAGGATATGTCGTCATCATCATCGGACGACGAAAGTCTCCCGGCGGAGTGTGACTGGTGCCACGACGATCGAGGTCTGTGCGACATGCCTCACCTGGACGATGATCGACGCTTCAGCATTAAGCTCGAGGAGACCTTCGAAGTTGAAACGGTACACAACGACGACAAGTGTTATTTTCATAATGAAGCATGACTTCAACTATTTCAACGTGTAATTTTCATCTTTTACAATTCGAGTATAGCTTATCCCATGCCATGCAAGACGCTATGTCTTGGAGAGGATGGATTTTGAAGACCATGAAATTTCTGAAACAAAGAAAATTCACCTAAGGACTCATCACAATGTGGACTTTGAAGTAAATCTATATAATTCTGAGAGCGTAACCCATTTTGGTTGCAAAAATTGGGAAGCATTTTGCAAGATGTATGGTTTTGATGAGGGTATGCTTATCACCATGGATCTTGTTAATCCTGACATCAACCAAGACAATATGGACATTTGGGTCCTTGTTGATACGCCTCCAGTTCTACCGCTATGTGAGTTTCTCAAACATAGTTATTAGCTAATTTATATTGTTTATTTCAAAATAGTTGACAGCTCATTTCCATTGACAGCTTAGTTTTATTGTTCAAAGAATGTGCGGGAGATGGTAGACAAAACCCACTACACCGATGGCTCCGAATTAACAACTTACAAGGAGAAAAATCATTTGGTCGGATTTTGTACTGACATTGAGAATTACAATATCTACAATCAAACTCCTCAACATTATGGTAAATACGTGCCACTAGTGCATGTGTTCAACTACGGTAACTACCATGGAGATACCCTGGTAAGATTTTTACTATTACGACATCCGTGCATATTTTGCATACTTCTAAAACTAGTACATCATTGCTAACTATGAAGTTATTACTATGTTTTTCAACAGATAATCCCAGAGAATTGTGTGCCTCATATGATGTATCTGAAAGGTAGTGTTAATGTTTTGAACATACAACCAGGTCGTCCTACGAATCTCAACTGTCCATACGAGATTTCTAAAAGAAGTGGAGACATGAAAATCAAAGGATGGAAAAAATGTATGGACAGTCGTAAGGAGCTTCTTGGAAGCAAAAGGAAGCGAAGCGCAAGAATTGGAGACAGGATGTTCTCCATTCTCCATAATGGAGAGTCAGGGTCTATATTGTTTTATGCTATTTTAGCTTAAATAGGGTATTTAGGTCCTGCCTAATACCGATGATCATGTGCTAAGAACAATTAAGTAGGGTTGGTTCGAAGACTATCAAGATGATGATCGTATGACTTGTTATGAATAACGAGTAGAAGTTGTATGATGATGATTAGTAGGACTTGTTAGGATTAGTATTACTTCCGACAAACTCGATACTCGCGGTCTTGAGACTTGTAATGTTTTATCTTTGTTCGGTCTTTCGAATTCGGAGACTAATATGATGAATTGTATTCGGAGACTAATCTTCTATTGTATTCGATGAATCTGATGTTGCTGTGTGCTGCTGTCTATATTCTGTCCAATAATATATTTTGTAACCTGTGCAAAAATCAGAAAAGCAAAAAAAACCTAATATTCATACTAATAGCGCACCACACAAGACACTAATGACGCACTGTGATCATCACACTAATGGCGCATTAACTGCTGGTGCGCCATTAGAATGCCAAAGCACATGGGTACATATGGCCCCTGGGAGGCATTCTAATGGCGCACTGCAGGCTATACTAATGGCGCACTACGTGGTGCGCCATTAGAACACCAGATACTAATGGCGCACCTGTGGTGCGCCATTAGAATTTAATTCTAATGGCGTGATGCCAGTGGCGCACCGGTAGTGCGCCATTAGAAGGCAAATTCGGTGCGCCACTAGCATGCCTTTTCCTAGTAGTGCCTGCAGGGGTGTCCCAACTTAGCCCATCACAAGCTCTCACGGTCAACGAAGGATATTCCTTCTCCCAGGAAGACCCGATCAGACTTGGAATCCCGGTTACAAGACATTTCGACAATGGTAGAACAAGACCAGCAAAGCCGCTCGGATGTGCCGACAAATCCCGATAGGAGCTGCACATATCTCGTTCTCAGGGCACACCAGATGAGCCCGACGTCTGGTTGGCATAGACCCTGGTTGCCCAGGGGGAGCCAGACATCGCTCAGGTTGGACCAACACTTAGAGAAGCACTGGCCCGGGGGGTTAAAATAAAGATGACCCTTGAGTCTACAGAACCCAAGGGAAAAGGCTAGGTGGCAAATGGTAAAACCAAGGTTGGGCCTTGCTGGAGGAGTTTTATTCAAAGCGAACTGTCAAGGGGTTCCCATAACACCCAACCGCGTAAGGAATGCAAAATCAAGGAACATAACACCGGTATGACGGAAACTACGGCGGCAAGAGTGGAACAAAACACCAGGCATAAGGCCGAGCCTTCCACCCTTTTACCAAGTGTATAGATGCATTAATTAAAATAAGAAATATTGTGATATCCCAACATATCCATGTTCCAACATGGAACAAACTCCATCTTCACCTACAACTAGCAACACTATAAGAGGGGCTGAGCAAAGCGGTAACATAGCCAAACAACGGTTTGCTAGGACAAGGTGGGTTAGAGGTTTGACATGGCAATATGGGAGGCATGATAAAGCAAGTGGTAGGCATCGCGGCATAGGCATAGCAATAGAGCGAGCAACTAGCAAGCAAAGATAGAAGTGATTTCGAGGGTATGGTCATCTTGCCTGCAAAGTTCTCCGAGAAGACGAAAGCTTGATCCTCGTAAACGTACTCAACGGGTTCCCCGATCACGAACTCGTCTCCCGGTTCTGCCCAAAGCAAGAACACAAGCAAAGGGAACCACAATCAACCACGGTGCAATGCGCAAGCAACATGATGCAAAACATGGCATGATATGCGGGATGTGCTATGCAATGCATATGCGAGATCCGGAAGGAAAAAATTGAACAAGGCATCAACTTGGAAAACCAAGTGCGCCGTTGGAAAGATGAGTTGATTTCGGTCGAAATCGATATAAAGATCACTGGAATCGGATGCACGGTTTGCAAATGGCAAGCAAAACAATAATGTCACAATCCTGCGATTAACAGCACGATGCCATCTAAAAGGCAGCAAGAAACTAAGCTACTGCACTCCAACATAGCAACAAAGTACATGGCAGTCATCTACTCAAGGTTCTTGACAAAAGATGAACACTGAGCTATGGCTAAATCACACAAGAGCAGGTTCAAACAAGCATGGCAAAAGTGCAAAAGATATTAGCATCTCAGACTTTGTAAAAATACTAACATGTCAGGAATTAACATGAGGAAGCAATGTTTAGAGCAAGATAACAACATGCTACAGGAACATATCATGGAAAATCAAGGCATAGCATGAATCTACTCAAAGCATATAACAGAAGTCCCTTACTGACCATAAGCCAAAAAGGATCAGAAGATATGATGGCACCCATGTAAACATAGCAAGTTTCGTTAACAGATTCAGACTAAGCAGAAAACTGGACATGGCATAAACAGAATTATGAAGGCACGTTTGCGAGCTCGATGCACTCAACACAAGGCATTGCATGACAAGCTAAGCATACTACCAGCAAGAAGACATGTTCAAGAAGCTAACCATGGCAATAACAATCTCATAGCATGCATGGATCAATTACAACAACCTTAGCAAAATTGATTAACACGTAAACAATCTGCCAGGAATATTTTATAGCAAAAGTAGAGCAAGATTGAGTCATGCTAGGGAACTCCATGATTGCAAACAAAGACATGGATGGATAGAACATAACAATATCTCAAAATCATCCTTACTGAACATGCTCAAAAGAGGCATGGATCACTCTGTAACAATATGAATACATGGCATAAAAATAACATCAGGGAAATGACTTAGTGAAATTCTAAGTCCCTGAAATCAGCAACATCACGAGAGCTACTTTGCATGCTTGTGCTAGTCACCACATTGATCAAAAAAATACATGGCATACACCCCTGTAAAGATGGCATGGCATAGCCCAAAACACATGTAGAGCTCATGCTCATAGGAGGCACACAATAATCATGGCAAAAATGACAAATGCTCATAAACTGATAAGAATCAACACCTAACATTATGAAGCACTCTTGCAACAGTCATTAGGGCATCAAGATGGACTCAAACAAGCATGGTGCCATGGAACAAAAAGAAGAGGACATCATGATGAACATTTTGATATATCATGCATGCAAAATGGAGCTACAGATAAGAAGTTATGACATGATGAAGTAGGCATTAGAATGTTAGAAAACAGGGACTTGGCCAAAGTTTTACCCTGCAAAAAAGTCAACGGGCCGGATCGGGTCGCGGAGGCGGAGCGGATCGGGTCGGGTCGAGGCAGAGGAGGACCCGGGCGGCAGTGACGGCGGCTCCGGCGAGGTCGTCGCCGGCGGGGCGGCGGATCCGGCCGGGCTCGGGCTCCCGTGGCCGGATCTGGCGATGGGTGGCGGCGGAGCTCCTCTGGGGCAGAGCGCAGGCGAAGGCGGCGCGTGGCGCCGGAGCGGGCGGCGGTCACCGGCGAGGCAGGCGCTGGCGGAGGCGGTGAGCGGCGGCGCCGGCGTTGGTGGCGAACGACGAAGACGGCGGCGGGGCGCGGAAGGACGCGCGGGCTTGTCGGGCCCGGTTGCGCCTGGGGCGGGCTGGCCTCGGGCCCCGGCGGGCCGCGGCGGCGCAGGAGGAGAGAGAGGGAGGCGACGCGCTGAGGTGGCAAACTCGGATTGGCTCGGGCGGCAGAGGAGGCGATGTGGCGCGCCCTGATTCGTCGGGGTGACACGTCCGGCGGTCATGTCCGACGCGGGATGGACGTGTCCGGCGGCACGAGGTGGACGAAGGTTAGGGTTTCATCCGCGAAAATCGAAGGGAGACACAAATATATAGGTAGAGGGAGTTAGGAGAGTCCAAATGAGGTGCGGCTTTCGGCCACGCGATCGTGATCAAACGACCGAGAGGATGGAGGGGGTTTGGATGAGTTTTGGGCCACTTTGGAGGGGTGTTGGGCTGCAACACACACGAGTCCTTTACGGTTCCCCGGTTAACCGTTGGGGTATCAAACGGACTCCAAATGGCACGAAACTTGACAGGCGGTCTACCGGTAGTGAACCAAGGCCGCTTGGCAAATCTCGGTCCAATCCAAGAACATTCAACACCCGCACATGAAAAGAGGCAAAAGGAGACGCCGAAGGACATAGGAGTGCCGGAAAGCAAAACAGACAACGGGGAAAATGCTCGGATGCACGAGACAAACACGTATGCAAATGCGATGCACATGATGACATGATATGAAATGCATGACATGCAAACAAATGACATGGAAACGACAGCGAATAACTGGAAGACACCTGGCACAACGGTCTCGGGGCGTTACAACACTCCACCACTACGAGAGGATCTCGTCCCGAGATCTAGGATGGCACCGGAGGGAAAATGGAAGAGGAAGATAACAGGTAAAACTAAGTTGCTTCTTTGACAAACGAGCGAAACCAATGAACCTTGAGAGGCTAAACCATTTCGAGAAAAGAATACAATGAAGATGAACAAGGTTGAGAACACCCCGTTAGGAAAGAGGAATGAAGAAGAGCAAATTCGGACAGCACTCCGGTTGAAAGAGATGCAAGACTTGATAAGGCGAAAAGAACCTGAGCAGAGGGCACAACACTCCGGTTAAATGGATAAGCATGAAAAGAACATGATCCTCACAATTCAAGATGATGAGTGAAGAGAGCAACATCACCATGCCTCCGAAACGAAAGAATAGAAGATAGATAATTGAAATAAAAGAATGGAGAAGAAAAATGCCAACTTCTGCCACAAAAGAGCTTGAAAAGGCATCCTTAGGAGAAGGGTCGAACGGAGTTGTTGGAAAACCAACAATGAAAAGAGTAAACTTGATGTGAGCTTAAGGGAAAACATCTCAAAACTGAGGTGAAATTCTGCCACCGAAAACAATGATTGATCGGGAACAAAGAAGAGATGAAAAACCTTCTTCACCGAGATAGGACGGAGAAGATTGGATCATTGATAAGCACCACAATAGCAACATTCCCAATGGAAGGCTTTTGGTGAAATCTATACCAAAATACCCCAATGAAGAAAATGATGGTTTAAATTCCTCATTCTTGTGAAAGAAGAATGAAATATTATCACCTCAAAAGATAAGGAAGAACAATTGCACTCCGTATTACAAGATGAAGAAAACTTGAGCTCCTCTGAAAAGAATCTCAATGAACACTTCGAGAATGACTTAAATCCTTGAAACATCATGTAGAGCCTCCATGAAGAACTCCGGTAATAAAGGATGATTGGATGGATCTTCGCGATGAGATAAAGCAGAAAAACTGGAGCTCCGGAAAAGAAAGATGAACAAAAGAAATCAAGAATTTTGATGAACCTACGGAATAAGGAATTAATCACTTGGATGAAACTAAAATAAGAATTACGTTATGCGTATCCTTCGCCAATTTAAATTGATGACAAGAAGTGGATTTGGCATACTACTTATTCTCGTAGAAAGGATTAAGATAGATATAGTGCAAACTTGGGAAGGTCTTCAACGAACCACCGGTAGGATTGGAACATCAAATAAATTGATATGATAACAACGAAAGAGAATCCTGGAAGAACCACCGTAAAAATTGAAAAACAAACGAAGTAAAGGGATGAATCACCGATAAGAATTAGCAAATGAACGAAGATACATGAGAGAGTTTAGATATAAGAGAACGAAGAGATCATGAACTGATTAGAGGATATTTTGATCGATGCACCGGTAAGATTTAGAGAACAATAGCTGAAAGCTGGAATGAATAATCCCGAAATGATGGTCTTTGGGGAATCAAACTGAAAAGAATCTTGAATTGCTCCGGATGGGTGAAAAGAATATCTCACAATTGAAAATAATTGTGAGGATGGCATCAAGCTAGCACCATGAATCTCTGAGAGAATGGACAAGATTGAGAGAGAAAATCTCCTTCGGTCTTCAAGTCCGAGAATGACGACGAGAAACACCTCCATGACTTGTTGAGATACTCTGGGATGACGAATAGAAAGGTTGAACTGACGATGAAAAGAATTTGAAAGATCTTGGAGAAAGACATATGACTGATGATAATCATTCTTATGTCAAACTTCGAAAAGAATTTGAGAATACCTCTGGAAAAAATTAGAAGAGTCAGGTATGATCCTGGGAAAAGACATGTGGGTTAAGGCCCACTCAAGAGAAACGCCGTTGAACGATTTAAAAGAGAGGTTGTACCGGTTGAATTAAATGACTTGAATGGGATAACATCCTCGAAATATCTTGAACAAATGAGAATGAACACTAGCATCTTCTGACATATCTTCAGCACTCCGGAACAAATGAATAGCGAGACAAGGATAGTTGAGAGGTGCACCGGCATGAGAAAGCATTTGAAACAAGGAAAAGGGATATGATCAACACCAAAATCTTGAATTGAATCCACTGGAGGAGAAAAGAGAACGAAGAATGACGAACTTGAAGCTTCGTTAGTATCTTCCTGAGAATCACCGGATAAGAATATTGACAAAAATGAATGGAGAGACTTCATATCAATAAGATGGATACTTGATAAAGAAATCCAAGTCCTTGAAAAAACAAGGGGGGGGGGGGGGGAAAAAACAAAAGCAACTTGGGACGGACGAAACAAACACCGTTGGAAAGAATTGAGAATTGATCTCGCGAATGTAGGAATGATCAGATCCACTTGAAGAGAAGCACACCGGTTGACAAGGATTGACATGACAAACTCGATGATTGAGAAAGATTAGTATTCACATAGGAACATGAGAACACCACTTAGGGACGGTATGGAATCCACATTTGACTTCAAAGCAACTCGAATACCACAAACCAAAACAAAAACAAAGGATTGGCATGCAGAATAAGCCGGAACAAACATACGATAGAGATTTCGTCCGAAGTTTTTGCGGTGGGGCCCACACGGGCTCGATCGTACAACACCATCATGTACAAGGCAGTGCACATGACATACGAAGTATCCCCGAGTCAGCATAGCCAAGGACTCTTTAAGACATAACGAGACCACTGTAAAACCAACCGTGGATAGGCGGACCACTAGACGTCGAACCCCAATCTCATATCATACATCTGTCGGAAAGATATCCTAGGAGCTACTTGAATTCCCACTTATAAACTCCCGAAACTTTCTGGTTATGCAATCAGGTGTTGGGGATACAGGGGAAGCATAATATCTCACCAAAAACTAGCAAATCCTACATCCAGCTGTATCCATCCTTCAACACATAACCAAGAACCCTTCGGAAATCATTTACCTCAACCTTCGAAAAGCATCCGTTATACGAGTTATGGCAATACTCCCGAACTCCCGCCCCAGTACTGGGTGGCGTCGAGGTTATCTCACCAACAACTGCATAAAAGACATTTTCAATGTCGGCGAACTCAGGTATTCCAGAACTGCAACGATAAAATTGTGACGACAACACCTCGGAGCTCAACTCCCCGGGACACTGCCACAACCCCTAGATGTCAGGAGGCACCAAGAACAATGTTCTCGTCACAAAACCATCAGAACGATTCCAAGATACCCGCGTGATCCTAAATTTTTTTTAGTGAAATTTGAGAAGAGAAGAGTCAAAACTCTACGTCAGGAGGCCTCACCAGAGCGACGAAGGGACTGAGGAGTAAAAAGAATCCTACTCTCCAATATATATAATCCTATAAGACTCAAAACATTTTTTTCTAGACTCAACAACGCCAGTGATTCGATCAAGCAGGGGGCTCCTAAGTCGGGGAAGGCTCTGATTACCAACTTGTAACACCCACGATGCGGCTATATCTCCCACGTGTCGGAGCATGACTTAGAGGCATAATCGCATTGTAGGCATGTCGCAAGAAGGGCAATCTTTACACATCCCATGTACTGAATAAGAAAGGGATAAAGAGTTGGCTTACAAACGCCACTTCACACAATACATAAATATAGAATTACAACATCCAGAATACAATCAAGGTCTGACTACGGAACCAAAATAAAAGAAGACCACCCCTAATGCTAGATCCCCGATCGCCCCGACTGGGATCCACTACTGATCAACTGGAAACGAAACAACACAACGAACACGATCTTCATCGAGCTCCTCCTTGAGCTCGGTTGCGTCACCCGCACGGTATCATCGGCACCTGCAACCGTTTTGGAAGTAATTTGTGAGTCACGGGGACTCAACAATCTCACACCCTCGCGATCAAGACTATTTAAGCTTATGGGTAGAAAAAAGGGTAGTGAGGTGGAGCTGCAGCAATCACTAAGCATATATGATGGCTAACTTACGCAAATGAGAGCGAGAAGAGAAGCAAAGCACGGTCGTAAACTAGAAGTGATCAAGAAGTGATCCTGAAACTACTTACGTTCAAGCATAACTCAAGAACCGTGTTCACTTCCCGGACACCGCCGAGAAGAGACCATCACGGCTACACACGTAGTTGATGCATTTTAATTAAGTTAAGTTTCAAGTTCTCTACAACCGGACATTAACAAATTCCCATCTGCCCATAACCGCGGGCACGACTTTCAAAAGTTCAAAACCCTGCAGGGGTGTCCCAACTTAGCCCATCACAAGTTCTCACGGTCAACGAAGGATATTCCTTCTCCCAGGAAGACCCGATCAGACTTGGAATCCCGGTTACAAGACATTTCGACAATGGTAGAACAAGACCAGCAAAGCCGCCCGGATGTGCCGACAAATCCAGATAGGAGCTGCACATATCTCGTTCTCAAGGCACACCGTATGAGCCAGACGTCGGGTTGGCATAGACCCTGGTTGCCCAGGGGGCGCCGGACATCGCTCAGGTTGGACCAACACTTAGAGAAGCACTGGCCCGGGGGGGGGGGGGTTAAAATAAAGATGACACTTGAGTCTGCAGAACCCAAGGGAAAAGGCTTGGTGGCAAATGGTAAAACCAAGGTTGGACCTTGCTGGAGGAGTTTTATTCAAAGCGAACTGTCAAGGGGTTCCCATGACACCCAACTGCATTAGGAACGCAAAATCAAGGAACATAACACCGGTATGACGGAAACTAGGGCTGCAAGAGTGGAACAAAACACTAGGCATAAGGCCGAGCCTTCCACCCTTTTACCAAGTGTATAGATGCATTAATTAAAATAAGAGATATTCTGATATCCCAACATATCCATGTTCCTACATGGAATAAACTCCATCTTCACCTGCAACTAGCAACGCTATAAGAGGGGCTGAGCAAAGCGGTAACATAGCCAAACAACGGTTTGCTAGGACAAGGTGGGTTAGAGGTTTGACATGGCAATATGGGAGGCATGATAAAGCAAGTGGTAGGTATCGCGGCATAGGCATAGCAATAGAGCGAGCAACTAGCAAGCAAAGATAGAAGTGATTTCGCCTGCAAAGTTCTCCGAGAAGACGAAAGATTGATCCTCATAAACGTACTCAACGGGTTCCTCGATCACGAACTCGTCTCCCGGCTCTACCCAAAGCAAGAACACAAGCAAAGGGAACCCCAATCAACCACGGTGCAATGCGCAAGCAACATGATGCAAAACATGGCATGATATGCGGGATGTGCTATGCAATGCATATGCGAGATCCGGAAGGAAAAAATTGAACAAGGCATCAACTTGGCAAACCAAGTGCGCTGCTGGAAAGATGAGTTGATTTCGGTCGAAATCGATATAAAGATCACCGGAATCGGATGCACGGTTTGCAAATGGCAAGCAAAACAATAATGGCACGATCCTACGATTAACAGCACGATGCCATCTAAAAGACAACAAGAAACTAAGGTACTGCACTCCAACATAGCAACAAAGTACATGGCAGTCATCTACTCAAGGTTCTTGACAAAAGATGAACACAGAGATACAGCTAAATCACCCAAGAGCAGGTTCAAACAAGCATGGCAAAAGTGCAAAAGATATCGGCATCTCAGACTTTGTAAAAATACTAACATGTCAGGATTAACATGAGGAAGCAATGTTTAGAGCAAGATAACAACATGCTACAGGAACATATCATGGCAAATCAAGGCATGGCATGAATCTACTCAAAGCATATAACAAAAGTCCCTTACTGACCATAAGCCAAAAAGGATCAGAAGATATGATGGCACCCATGTAAACATAGCAAGTTTCGTTAACAGATTCAGACTTAGCAGAAAACTGGACATGGCATAAACAGAATTATGAAGGCATGTTTGCGAGCTCGATGCACTCAACACAAGGCATTGCATGACAAGCTAAGCATACTACCAGAAAGAAGACATGTTCAAGAAGCTAACCATGGCAAGAACAATCTCATAGCATGCATGGATCAATTACAAAAACCTCGGCAAAATTGATTAACACGTAAACAATCTGCCAGGAATATTTTATAGAAAAAGTAGAGCAAGATTGAGTCATGCTAGGGTACTCCATAATTGCAAACAAAGACATGGATGGATAGAACATAACAATATCTCAAAATCATCCTTACTGAACATGCTCAAAAGAGGCATGGATCACTCTGTAACAACATGAATACATGACATAAAAATAACATCAGGGAAATGACTTAGTGAAATTCTAAGTCCCTGAAATCAGCAACATCACGAGAGCTACTTTGCATGCTTGTGCTAGTCACCACATTGATCAAAAAAATACATGGCATACACCCCTGTAAAGATGGCATGGCATAGCCCAAAACACATGTAGAGCTCATGCTCATAGGAGGCACACAATAATCATGGCAAAAATGAAAAATGCTCATAAACTGATAAGAATCAGCACCTAACATTATGAAGCGAGTTGGGGTATCAAACGGACTCCAAATGGCACGAAACTTGACATGCTGTCTACCGGTAGTGAACCAATGCCGCTTGGCAAATCTCGGTCCAATCCGAGAATGTTCAACACCCGCACATGAAAAGAGGCAAAAGGAGACGCCAGAGGACATAGGAGTATGGGAAAGCAAAACAGACAACGGGGAAAATGCTCGGATGCATGAGACGAACACGTATGCAAATGCGATGCACATGATGACATGATATGAAATGCATGGCATGCAAACAAATGACATGGCAACAACAGTGAATAACTGGAAGACACCTGGCGCAACGGTCTCGGGGCGTTACAAAAACGAGGCGGAATCCATCCCCGCCTCTTCCGGGTCAGATCAGGCTCGCAAGTAGCGGTAGGGACAGTTTAAAACCACATCAAGTGACGACGACTCATACACGGCGGTTGGAACCACGGTCCGGAGGTAGCTGGCGGTTTACGTTGCCGGCTCGGCAAGGCAACACCTTGACTTTTTTTTCCTTTGCTGTGTTGATGGCTTTAACTGGCGAACCAAATCGAGACATGGCGATTTACTGATGGAAACTTAACACGCCGAGAGCAAAATTGGCCATAGAGGAAGACGATGGCTTTGGCGATTTGTTACTTCTTTCCTTGGCGGCTTATGGTAGTGTCCAAGCGCAACCCTAATTTCTTGAACTTTAAATCTCACAAATCCTTAAATCTGGTTCCATAAAACTTGAAACTGATGCAAATCCTTTCAAACCGACTCCTTCATCCAGAAAACTGCAAGCTCCTCGATCCCTATGAGAGATCCCTCCAAGAACTCAACACCACCGTGCGCGAGCCCCATGGTGGGCGCCAACTGTCGTGGAGTTGTCATGGTAGATGTCCTAGTGTGAGGACTTAGTCGTGAGGCCAACACATCTATGTGGTAGCTTGAGAGGGGTTGAGCGGAATCGAGACATGCAACACAAGACAAGGATTTAGACAGCTTCGGGCCCCGGGAAACATCATCCGGTAATAGCCCTACATGGTGTTTGTGGCTAGATCTCATTATGATCATGAGGAAGTTGCCGTAAACCGGCTCTCCCAGTTAACCCTAACCCTTAAGATCGTTTCTTCTTACTTCTTCCCCTTTGGGGAGCCCTGCCCCTCATTATATAAGTTGAAGGGGCAGGTTACATGTAGAGTCCAACTCGGACTTAAGACTTAACTATTATGACTTCTCTTCATGGGCTTCTTAACATCTTGGGCTTCATAACGTCTCGGGCTTCATAACTCCTGGCAACCCAGTTATCACTGTCGCCGGGTTATAACTGGTGCCGGTTTAAGATGGTCTGCCGGTTTATGATTGTCTGCTGAGTTATCATCTGACTTAACTCCTGTCTTAACTGTCAGCCGATTTAACAACCTGCCAGTTTACCGTCTGGGTTAACTACCTGTTTTACCTGTCTGTCTTAACTGTCAACCGCTTTAACAACCTGCCAGTTTACCGTCTGACTTAACACCAACCGGTTTACCACCTGCCGGTTTACCACCCGCCAGTTTACCGTCCATCTTAGCCATATGTCTTAACTGTCAGCCGGTTTACTAAGTCCCAGCCGGGTTATATCCCCGACACCCGGGTCTCTTCTTTATCATATTTGCCTTTGTGATCTATTTTCCTTTGCTTTTATTTTCAGATATATATTATCCAAAAACCCAAAAATACCTTGCTGCAGTTTATTTTATTCGAGATCTATTTATCCCACGTATCATATTTTTATGACGTCCGTTTGCCAATTTCTCGCGCCGTTGCCCGAAAGGGATTGACAACCCCTTAAATATGTCGGGTTGCGATTATTTGTTATTTGTTTGTAGGTGCCATTCACGTAGTGTTGCATGGTTCTCCTACTGGTTCGATAACCTTGGTCTCATCACTGAGGGAAATACGTACTGAATTGCTTGAGGACAAGCAAAGGTTTAAGCTTCAGGACAAGCAAAGGTTTATCAACTGAATTGCTTGAGGACAAGCAAAGGTTTAAGCTTGCGGGAGTTGATACGTCTCCATTGTATCTACTTTTGTAACGCCTTTCCTCTTGTTTTGGACTCTAATTTGCATGATTTGAATGAAACTAACCTGCACTGACGCTGTTTTCGGCAGAACTGCCATGGTGTTGTTTTCGTGCAGAAATAAAAGTTCTCAGATTGGAACGAAACTTTGCGAGGAACTTTTATTCAATAAATAAGGATTTATGGAGTCAAGAACCACCGGAGGGGGGCACCTGGGTGGGAACTGTCGGATTTAGGGTCCCGGCAGACCCTTGAGGTTCGAACACTGGGGTGCGCGCGGAGATTTCGCCTTCTACCTACCTGCACCCCTCCGCCTCGCTAAGATCTAAGCTATGGAAAGAACAACACAAGAGACACAGGGTTTATACTGGTTCGGGCCACCGTTGTGGTGTAATACCCTACTCCAGTGTGTGGTGTGGTGGATTGCCTCTTGGGCTGATGATGATGAGCAATACAAGGAAGAACAGCCTCGCGAGGATCTGTTCTTGGCTGGGGGGATGAACTGCTAGGAGGAGTTCAGTCACCCTTCTCTCTCTCTTCTCGATTTTCTCTCTGATTTCGATCCCTTTCCGATTCCCCTCCCCTGGGGGTGGCTAGTCCTATTTATAGGCAAAGGCCATGGGCCTCTTCCCAAATATTGAGCGGGAAGGGCGCCAACAATTGGCCATTTTGAAGGGGAACATCTGGTACACTTATCTTGACTAAAGTTGGTCCTCGCCTGCCAAAGGCTCTGGTGGTGATGCTGGCTTGGGCTCCACAATGACTTCCTCCCTGCCGTTGGACTGGTCTTGGTCTCGTTGCACCGAAATGGGTGCCTTTGCTTGATGCTCTCGCCTGCGCTTGCTCCCTTTGCACCAAAGAGGAAAGGAGGACACTGCGCGGGCTGGCGCCCGCCTGGCACCCTTGGTCGTCATTGCTTGTGTCGGTGTCAAAACCGACGGATCTCGGGTAGGGAGTCCCGAACTGTGCGTCTAGGCCGGATGGTAACAGGAGACAGGGAACACTTTGTTTTACCCAGGGTTCGGGCCCTCTTGATGGAGGTAATACCCTACTCCCGCTTGATTAATATTGATGATATGGGTAGTACAAGAGTAGATCTACCACGAGATCAAGGAGGCTAAACCCTAGAAGCTAGCCTATGGTATGATTGTTGTGTATGGAGTTGATTGCCTACGGACTACAACCCTCCGGTTTATATAGACACCGGATAGGGTTAGGGTTACACAGAGTCGGTTACAATGGTAGGAGATCTGGAATATCCGCATCGCCAAGCTTGCCTTCCACGCCAAGGAAATTCCCATCCGGACACGGGACGAAGTCTTCAATCTTGTATCTTCATAGTCCAGGAGTCCGGCTGAAGGTATAGTCCGGCTACCCGTACACCCCCTAATCCAGGACTCCCTCAGTAGCCCCTGAACCAGGCTTCAATGACGACGAGTCCGGCATGCAAATTGTCTTCGGCATTGCAAGGCGGGTTCCTTCACCAAGTCCTTCGTAGAAGATTGTAAACACCAAGAGTAGTGTCCGGTTCTGCAAAATAAGATTCCACATATTGCCATAGAGAGAATAATATTAACACAAATCAAATCTGCTGACGTATTCCGCAGTGCGCTATCACACTACGGCCAAGTTTTTTACTCGAATCGTTTTTACTTTTCCACCTCAGCATGTTTTGCGAGGCGGTTTCCTTGGCACGTCTTGTCAAAGCAGAGATCGTGTGCCCTTTTTATGGGATTCTCATCAATATGGTCATGGGTAACCCTAACCGCGCCATTTACCATGGCGCTTGGGAGGCAAGCGAGTTTTATTAGGCAGGTGGGGACGCACAACCGCATCCGCCCATATAAGGGGATAGGGATCCACCTTTTTACCTACGCCTTCTTCCTCCTTTGCCTATCCATCTCCTGCGCACTCGAGCTCCAGCGCCCAAGCCCGCACTTCCCACCTCAACCTTCTCCAGCGATGTCCGGAGCGGGAGGCAAGTGGAGGGTCTCCTCCGTCACGGAGGGAGACTCAAAAAGCTTAGGAAGGCCGGATACTTGTCCAAAGACATCGCGCACCGGCTTCCCGAGGAGGGGCAGCTCCTCCCCACCCCAAGGCCCCATGAGAGGGTAGTATTCCTTCCCCACTTCCTCCGCGGACTGGGTTTTCCACTTCACCCATTCGTCCGGGGGCTCATGTTCTATTACGGCCTAGATTTCCATGATATGGCCCCGAACTTCATCCTCAATATCTCGGCGTTTATCATCGTGTGCGAGGCTTTCCTCCGCGTCCGCCCCCATTTCGGCCTCTGGCTCAAGACCTTCAACGTCAAGCCCAAGGTGGTGCGCGGCAACCAGGCGGAGTGCGGAGGCGCCATGGCGGGCAAGATTGCCAACGTCCTGTGGTTCGAGGGCTCCTTTGTAGAGACCCTAAAGGGGTGGCAAGCCGGGTGGTTTTACATCACCGAGCCACGCGATCCGAAATGGATCGCAGCCCCCGAGTTCCGATCCGGACCCCCCACGCGGCTCATGTCCTGGAGAGAGACGGGCCTATCGTGGGGTAACGAGGAAGAGGTGACCGGACTGAAGACATGCATCCAGTCCCTGGTAAACAAGTCAATCAGGCTTGTAAATGTAGTCCAGGTCATGCTCGTTCGCCGAATCCTTCCGTGTCAACAACGAGACTTTACTCTGTGGGAGTTCGACGCGGCACATCACCGAACCCTTAATAGGCTCTTCGACACGACGTATGAAGACGTATGGAAGGCGCTAATCAAAGGTGCCGAGGCTCCCGCATCCGCTTCCGAGGACCGCGGATACAGCTCGCAGCGCCATGCTAGCGAGGTAAGCTATTTTCACCTTTTACATGATGTTCAACTTTTTTCATAGTTTAACTCTATGCGGGATCTAAACTCCCTTACCTTTGACAGGCTTGGCGGGCGGTATCCGGACCGATTAACTGTCCTGCTCCTCTGCCCGAAGGCCCATCCCCATCTCTACTAGTGAAGCTGCTGGCTCCGGCACCTTATGTGGTGCCGGAAAAGAAGGCCAAGAAGAAGAAGACCACAGGGACTCGAAAGAGTGCCCGCAACAAGGTGTTGTCGGACTCGTCATCCGACGAGTCCGAGGCACCCTCCTCCCGTGAAAATGAGGAGGAGGAAGAAGAAAGCTCTCCCCCCTAGCGGAGGGAGGAAAGAAAAGGAAGGCCGCCCCAAGGGGGAAGGCCGAGGGGTCCAAGAAGAGAAAAACCCCTCCGCCGGACTACGCCCCCGACGCCGACGAGGACGAAGAGGAGTGGCCGGACAGGGCCAGGCGTCCGGCGAAATCGTAAGTGTTCGGATACCAGAGCAACTCATGATATTCCTTACGTTGCACAGCTTTCCCTAACGTCGAATGTAATTATGCAGTCCTCCCCGGGCCGAACTCAACGAGTCGTCGAGCGGCTCCCTGGATTCATTGGACGTGAACTCAGTTCCGCCTGCTGTCTCCCCCTGCACTGCGGATGACGCCGAAGTGGCGTCGCGACAAGCTCCGGGGCAGGAGGAGGTGGTCCTGGAGGAGCCGCAAGGCAACCTCCCGGACTCCAGGAGTAAAGGGGACAAGACCCCCCAGGGCTCCAAGTCCGGCTTTGAGCCGGACACCGTGCCAGAATCTTCAACGATTCCGGACTGCGGCAGGCGAACTCCTTCCAAGAGGAGCAAGCCTTCTGAGCCGGCAGCCTCCGTCCAACCAGAGGTGCCGGACAATCTGCTGGAGGTGCTTGAAGGCGCCTCCATCGACGAGGAACACCGTACTATTATGAGTACGGTGATCCAGAAGGTTCAGTCCGCCAAGAGCGGACTAAGTGAAGCTTGCGCTAGCCTCCTAACAGGCTTCGAGGTAAGTAAAAAATATGTAAAAATATTACCGCATAGACAGTAGCCCCTGATGCTCTGTTTGATGTTCGGAAAGAAAAGCCGAATAGAGGATCTATTAAACTTTGCAGGAGTCTAACAATAATGAGTCAATATGCGTATGCAGGCTTCGCTGCTATCCACCGCCGCACTGACTGCAGAGGTGGGTGTCCTGAAACAGGACCTCGGGCGGACCGAGCAAGAGCTCGGCCTTGCCAAGCGGCAGCTCGAGGAGAATGAAGGTAAGAAATACCTTACAGAAAAAGGTGGCTATAAAGAGGCGTGATTGCAAAAAACAACAGGATTGTACTGCTTATTGTAGGGGCCACGACTGAGGTGGCGACCCTCAAGCAGGCGCTATCTGAGGCCGAAAAGAAAACGGCCGCGGAGCGCACCGAGCGAGAGAAACTTGGGGCTCAGGTCGGCGAGGTGCAGCAAGAGCTTCAGGCTCTCATGAAAAAACATGAGAGTTTGGAGCTTGAGTCAAAGACCCAAGCGTCCGAGCTCGCGGCGGCCCTTGAGACTGCCAAGTCTGCCAAGGCCGAAGCTCAAAAGGCCCTCCAAGAGTTGGAGGAGGTGAAAAAGATAGCAGCGGGTAAGGCATTCTTCATGCAAAGCAGAAATATAAAAGTAAACTACTTGTTACTTACCCGAATCCGGAGCTCTCCAGGGGCATTCGTAGATCTTCCCCGTAGCGTATCTGACGCTGCCGCATTCTACCGAGCTGAAGAGAGCAGCTCGACGGAGAAGGTGTTCTGGTCTCAGTATGCTGAGGCTGGACACCCTGTGCCCTTGAGCGACCAGCTGAAACAGCTGGTCGAGCTCCACAAGGCGGCCGAACAGGCCATGAAGGGCTTCATAGTTCGGCTGTGGCCCGGAGGGGCCCTGCCTGGGAGTTACTTCGGGCTGGTGCGGCAGCTGGTGGAGGCCTGTCCAAGGCTCGAGGTCGTCAAGCGCTCCGTCTGCATCGAAGGTGCCCGTCGGGCCCTTGCCCGTGCTAAGGTGCACTGGGGTAAGCTAGACGGTGAGAAGCTTGTGAAGGACGGGCCGCCGCCGGGGAAGGAGCATCGTAAGCCCGAGAACTATTACAAGGATGTTCTTGCAGGTGCCCGCCTTGTGGCGGATGAATGTACCAAGGATGTAATTTTTGAATAAACTCGCTCGTTTTTATCCTGTGCGCTGAAAACTTGTTCATAGGCGCTTAAGCAATGCTTGTTGAATTTAAAATATTATTTTCTGTGCGGCCGTTTATCAAAAAATTGAGAGATGGCCAGTCATCGGCTTCTGCCCCCATGCCACTAGTGCTGGGGTGTTCGGGATAAACCTGAGCGCTCTTTGTCCCATAGTTGGGTCCTTCGAGGGAGGCGCTCAGCACAACGAACCAGGCAATCAGACTATAGTGCTTGAACACTCTCACTTAGCCATAGAACTTTATAATTTTAAATTTCGGCGAAGCCCCTAGTTTGGAAGACCGAGTTCGGGGCGCTATCCACGCCTTGGCTGGGGTTATCCAGCTCCTCGCTCGAAGCGGCATAAGTCTTTAGGGACCTGAAAAACCTCTCGAACAGCGACCGGTCTCTCGCCTCATCATGACAGTTAGTTTTAGCTTTCTCCATTGAGGTGCTTAACCCAGCTCAACCGGGGCACAATCGCAGTGGTTCTCCTAGTGCTACCTTAGCCAATATAGCGGAACGTAAGGCACCAAAACATAGGAGCCAGGCAAACCCAACTATTGACCCAAATAATGATTCGGAGCCGATGCATATAGTGCTATAAGTTCGGGGTGCCGCACTTGTGAAAGTGTACGGACTTCTCTCACCATATTAAAGGGTACTGAAGCCCCTGGCGTACTTGCCGTACCATAGTGTACGGGTGCAACATGTCATTAATGAACATATATAAAAGAGAGTAATGCAAAAAATAGACAAAAAGCTAAGCATTGTTTATAGAGAGGCTATTTATCAAAGCCGAACGATACAAATACTGCGGTAAGCAAAAGATATTGGACTATTCAGTATGTCCTGACCAGGGGCAGGTCGCGGAATTGTATTTAAAACAGGTATACCGCTCGTAACAGAGACCACCTGGGAGTTCCATAATGCGGCATGGCTTGTCTGCCTCCCTGGATCTTGCATCGTTTGTGCGGCAGTCGAATTGCCGAACAGGTCGTCCGAAGTATGGAGTCCTGAAAGTAAGAAAAAATTAAAAAAAAGTATCCGGCAGCCCCTGGTACGTTTTAAGCCGTATTTTGGGTGTGCCGTTATTGTGCCCCTTCCCCCTGTGCCCATGGTATTTCAAGGGCATAGTTATGTACGCGAGGTATTGGTTTTGCTATGTCGCGAAAGCTGGGGTTGGGGCCGCATTGCTACGCTTGCTCAGAGTGCGCCAGGCGGTCCTGCTGTGGGTTACTCCGGGCGCGCTTGGCAGTGTCTGGCTTTTTAATGGCCGGACTGGAGAATTGCCTGAGAAGGCTACTTTGTACCTCCGTTGCGAGAGCCGCCGTATGCTCCTCCGTACGGAGGGAGCGTTCGGTGTTTCCGTTGACCGTAATTACTCCTTGAGGGCCTGGCATCTTGAGCATGAGATATGCGTAGTGCGGCACCGCATTGAACTTTGCGAATGCGGTTCGTCCGAGCAGGGCGTGATAGCCACTGCGAAACGGGACTATATCGAAGATTAACTCTTCGCTTCGGAAATTATCCGGGGATCTGAAGACCACGTCAAGTGTTACTGAGCCTGTACAGTTGGCTTCTACACCTGGTATAACGCCTTTAAAGGTCATTCTTCTGGGCTTAATCCTTGAGGGATCTATGCCCATTTTCCGCACTGTATCCTGATAAAGCAGGTTCAGGCTACTGCCGCCGTCCATGAGGACTCTTGTGAGATGAAATCCGTCGATGATTGGGTCGAGAACCAATGCGGCGAAGCTGCCATGACGGATGCTAGTGGGATGGTCCCTTCGATCAAAAGTGATCGGGCAGGAGGACCATGGGTTGAACTTTGGGGCGACTGGCTCCATCGCGTATACGTCCCGTAGCGCACGCTTCTGCTCCCGCTTGGGAATGTGGGTTGCGTATATCATGTTCACCGTCCGCACTTGTGGGGGAAAGCCCTTCTGTCCATTGTTGTTCGGTGGCTTGGGCTCCTCGTCGTCGATGTGCAGCCCCTTGTCTCTGTTTTCGGCGCTTAACTTGCCTGCCTGCTTGAACACCCAACAATCCCTGTTAGTGTGATTGGCTGGCCTTTCGGGGGTGCCATGTATCTGGCACAAGCGATCGAGTATTCGGTCCAAACTGGACGGGCCCTGAGTATTCTTTTTGAATGTCTTTTTCCGCTGACCGGATTTATAGCCTTTGAATCCGGCATTGACTGCCGTGTCTTCATTGCTGTCGCTGTTAACGCGGCGTTTTTGCTTATTCCGACGTGTCCTGCCACTTTTGTCCTTGGTATCCGAATTACTAGGGTTCTTTGATAAGTTGTTACTGCGAGCTAGCCAGCTGTCTTCTCCCGCGCAAAAGAGGGTCATGAGTGTCATGAGGGCTGCCATGGATTTCGGCTTTTCCTGTCCCAGGTGCCGGGCAAGCCACTCGTCGCGGATGTTATGCTTGAAGGCTGCTAGGGCCTCTGCGTCCGGATAGTCGACTATCTGGTTTTTCTTTGTTAGGAACCATGTCCAGAATTGTCTGGCCGATTCTTTTGGCTGCTGAATTATGTGGCTTAAGTCGTCGGCATCTGGCGGTCGCACGTAAGTGCCCTGGAAGTTGTCGAGGAATGCGGCTTCCAGGTCCTCCCAAGAACCGATTGAGTCTGCTGGCAGGCTGTTAAGCCAATGCCGGGCCGGTCCTTTAAGTTTGAGCGGGAGGTATTTGATGGCGTGTAGGTCATCGCCGCGTGCCATGTGGATGTGAAGGAGATAATCCTCGATCCATACCGCTGGGTCTGTTGTGCCATCGTATGATTCATGTTTACGGGTTTGAAACCCTCTGGGATTTTATGATCCATTACTTCATTCGTGAAGCATAGCGGGTGTGCGGCGCCTCTGTACTGGGCTATATCACGACGCAACTCGGAAGAGCTATGTCTGTTGTGTTCAGCCCAGCCGGATTTGTTGTATCCGGAGTGAAGATCATTGTCACATGCCGTAGGGCGCCTGCGCGATCCGTAGATCAATCTTGTTTGTCTTGCCTTATCCTCCAGTATGTCTCGCAGGTCGGGCGCATTTTCCCGTGCCTTAGTTGAGCGGCGTCGGGGAATGGCTTGGGTGGAGGGCCGACAGGCCTCTCTGTCGCGGCCGCGAGGTGGCCGGTTTGCCATGTCATGTGCTAGTGATGTAGGTGCTTCCTCCTCTGATCGGGGTAGCGGCCTGCGCTTCGGGTAACTCTTGGAGGGGCGTTTGAGTTCATACTCTTCGGCCGAAAGGTCTTCAGTCCATCTGTCGGCTAGCAATTCTTGGGCAGCTCTAAGCTGTTGCTGCTTTTTCTTGAGGCTGCTTGCCGTGGCTAAAAGCCTGCATTTAAAATGCTCTTGTTTGGCGGGGTCTGATGGTATGACGAATTCGTCGTCATCGAGGCTTGCCTCGTCTTCGGAGGGAGGCGTATAGTTATCATCCTCGACCTCTCGGTCTGCCGCTCTCTCATGAGGGCTGGCTTCTCCATCTTCCTGTGCCGAATTTTGCTGAGGTGGGTGTTCTTCGGTGCTATCCAGGGTAGTATTATCTCCCATGCCGGAATCACCGTTTTTGCTTTGGCGGGATTTAGAGCGGCGCCGCTGACGCCGGCGCTTTGGCTGTTTCTTGGGGGCGTCATCCCCCACTGTTCCATCGCCATCTCCATCTTTTGGAGTATCCACCATATATATGTCATATGACGAGGTGGCCTTCCAGCACTCTACAGGTGCTAGTTCCTGTTCGTCTCCTACATCGTCGTCCATGCCGTCGATGTCTTCGGAGTCGAAGTCAAGCATGTCGGTTAGATCGTCGACAGTGGCTACAAAGTGGGTGGTGGGTGGGCTTTGAATTTCCTCATCGTCCGTATTCCACCCTCGCTGACCGTAGTCCGGCCAGGGCTCTCCTGATAAAGAGAGAGACTTTAGAGAATTCAGGATGTCGCCGAAGGGCGAGTGCTGAAAGATGTCCGCGGCGGTGAACTCCATTATCGGCGCCCAATCGGATTCGATTGGCAGGGGCGCGGGGGGCTCGGAGTTCGGAGAGGAATCCGGCTCCTCGGAGTCACGAGCCATGCGGAGTGCGGGGCTGGAGTCCGGCTCAATCGCCTCTGAGATCGCAGCCCCTGAGGCAGCATCCAACCGCTGATCCTCGATTGGCGCAGTAGGCTCCGAATCAATAGTCAAAACCGATGCGTGCGCGGCCTCCAACTCGCTGTTCGGCGGCAGAGCTATATCATGCCCCTCGAGACAGTGCGGCGCGCTCGGCTGTGGCTCGAATCCGTCGAAGATCAAGTCTCCGCGGATGTCAGCTGTATAGTTTAAGCTTCCAAACCTGACTTGATGGCCAGGGGCGTAGCTTTCGATCTGCTCCAGGTGGCCGAGCGAATTGGCCCGCAGAGCGAAGCCGCCGAAGACGAAGATCTGTCCGGGGAGAAAAGTCTCCCCCTGGACTGCATCGTTGTTGGTGATCAACGGAGCCATCGGGCCTAAAGGCGACGACACAGAGGAACTCTCAATGAAAGCACCAATGTCGGTGTCAAAACCGGCGGATCTCGGGTAGGGGGTCCCAAACTGTGCGTCTAGGCCGGATGGTAACAGGAGACAGGGAACACTTTGTTTTACCCAGGTTCGGGCCCTCTCGATGGAGGTAATACCCTACTCCTGCTTGATTAATATTGATGATATGGGTAGTACAAGAGTAGATCTACCACGAGATCAAGGAGGCTAAACCCTAGAAGTTAGCCTATGGTATGATTGTTGTGTATGGAGTTGATTGCCTACGGACTACAACCCTCCGGTTTATATAGACACCGAATAGGGTTAGGGTTACACAAAGTCGGTTACAATGGTAGGAGATCTGGAATATCCGCATCGCCAAGCTTGCCTTCCACGCCAAGGAAAGTCCCATCCGGACACGGGACGAAGTCTTCAATCTTGTATCTTCATAGTCTAGGAGTCCGGCTGAAGGTATAGTCTGGCTACCCAAACACCCCCTAATCCAGGACTCCCTCAGCTTGCGTCACGGGCACCTCGTGAGGTACCCCGCCTTGATCTCTCCGCCTCCTCACGAGCCAGCCTGATGAGGCCGTGCCTGAGGAAGCTCCGTGTCATCCGCCCCGCGAGGCTTGGCCCCTCGCGAGGGTCTTGGCTCTGTGTTGATGAAGATGGGCCGTGCTGGCCCCCCTTTGAGCCACACCGCAGGCCGCAGGCAGGCAAGTCTGGGGACCCCCGTTCCCAGAACATCGATAGTAGCCCCCGGGCCCAAGGCGCGCCCGGACTTGGCCGTGCGGGGAGGCGAAAGGGCAAGGGCGAAGCGCCGCGGGCCCTAACCGCCTGCGGCCTTGGGCGCCGTGTGGCGGTTGATTGGACGTGAGCGCCTCAGCAACCGTGCGAGTTGATAAAGGAGCGGCATCTGCTTAGGCTTTGCTTTTTTGCTTTCTCCGGTTGCTGCTCAGATCCCCTTTCTTGCGCCTCTCCTTCCTTCCTCCAAAATTTCCAGATCTACTCTGACCGCGTGACCTAGGAAGCCATGACGCCTCGTCAGTCCCCGGCCGGAGCTTGGTACTCGTCTGCCCTGGACTCGCCGAACGTGTCGGAGGCAAGCCTCGCCTGGTTGCGCCGGATGGCGGCGGCGCGGGGCATCGACGGGGCGAAGGTGTTCAAGGCCGGCTCCGCCACCCCTGAGGGCCAAGGGAGCACCTTCTATCCGTTCTTCGTAAGCGCCATTGCTGCTGGCTTGGTGCCTCCCTTCTCTGAGTTCTTCTTCTCTGTCCTCCGCCATTATAAGCTACAGGCTCTGCATCTCCACCCCAACTCTGTCCTTCTCCTGGAAATCTTCGCCTATTACTGCAAGGCTCACATCGGGGTGCAGCCCTCAGTGGCCTTACTGCGCCACTACTTCTACCTCCGGACCTCTCGCGGTCCTGCTTCCGCGTGCGCGAGCTTCATCACGTACGGTGGCGCCATTGCCATTTCGAACCCCGGGAAAAGGATTGAGGGCTTCAGGAGCAAGTGGGTCTTGGTAAATGCTGGGCGCATCCACCCTCGGCTGATCTTGCCCATGGAGCAACCCACGAGCTCCAGCAATTGGGGTCGAGCGGAGCTCGCGGACCCCCATGCGAAGCTGGTGTTGGAGAAGATGGACGCGGATCTGAGGCCGGCCAACATGGCGGCGGCGAAGCTGACCGGCGCGTCGCTGCTGAGGGAATTCCTGGAGCACCAGCTGGCTCCGCTTCAGCAGTACTCACTTCCGATGTGGAGGCCCCATCCGAGCCCCGCGGCCTTGGCCGACGAAGATCTGGCTACGGTCCTCCAATCTCTGGTCGGGGGCGATGTGGCGAGGTTGGAGGGCGCTCCTACGCCCTTGATCCTCCGTGACGACTGGGAGCAGGTAGTGGAGTCCATGCCCGTCTTCAACGGGGACGGGCCCGTGCCCATGGAAACTCCCGGGGAATCGGTGGACGTGTCCTCCAACGACTCCAGCGAAGAGGAGGAAGGAGGGGAGCGGGAAAAAGGGCCTGACTCCAAGGCGACTGACGGAGAGTCGAGGGCTCCCCTCCCCCGGCGCAGGTCCCGCGCTCTCCGCCTCTTTCCGAGCGATGACGACGAGGATGACGACGACTAGGGCGGAGGGAGCTTGCCCCCGATCCCGAAGAAGGACAGGGCCGGGCTGATCTCCCGCTGGTCTGCCCCGGCCCCGAGGCGGACCGCAGACGCGCCTTCCGCTCCCGAGCTTCCCAAGGTTGACCCTTCCAGCCGGCTTTCAGGCTTCAAATTTGGCCAGAAGCTGCTTGAGCTCACTGGCGACGACCCGTAAGCGCTTGATCCTTGTCTTTATTTCTTGTTCTGCTGCTGAGGCTTGACGTCCACATCTCTTGGACAGGCTGGCGCCCGCAGCAAAGAAGCCGAAGGGAGCTCCTGAGGTTCCATCCGTGGCAGCTCCTCTGCCCGTGAAGGAAGGTGACCGCGATGCATGGGCTTCTCCTGCCCTGTCGTCCTCGCGAGGCCTGGCTGAGCCGGCTAGGGCGAGCTTAGCCCCCATGGCCCAAGTGACTCCCGAGGTGCCTTTGCCTGCTGCCGCCACTACAGCCATTGGGGCGCAGCAGGCTCCGCCTCAGGATGCTGTGGTCGAGCTGCCGCCTTCTCCTCCTGCTCCACCGACTGCTGTCTCTCCGACTCCTCCTGCCGTTCTGGATCGTGCTGCTGCTGAGCTGGACCGGCTGCGGTAGGATCTTCTTGGCGCCGACCCTCGCTTGGTGGCCGGGCGCTTGGAGCTGGCTTCAGGATGGATTTGCTCCGATGCTTCGATTCGGGCGGCGCTGGTCCAGGCCTCGACGACTTGCGATGAGGAGAGGCAGGCCGTCCTTGAGGCGAAGGCCGCTCGTGACGCAGCCCTGGGCGAGGTGGTCGACGTTCGTGGTCACCGCAAGGCGCTGGAGGACGAGCTGCAAGGCCTGCGGGACCAGCTCGCGAAAGAGGCCCGCCTTTGCCAAGAGTAGGAAGAAGGCGTGAAGGCTCGCGAGGCGGCCGTCAAGGAGAGGGAGGTCAAGCTCAGGAGGCGCCGTGACCGCCTAGGCGCGCTGGAGCAGGAGTTGGGGGCGAGGAAGGTCGAGCTGGACAACAAGGCCCAGGTTCTTGCCGAGGACCGCGTGGCCCTCGCGGAGATGGAGGCGAAGGCTCGCTCCTCGCTGAGGACGCTTTACGACAGCGGCCTGGAGTGCCCGCTGGCTGGCACCGAGGACGGCCTTGCCAAGCTGCTTCCCTTCCTGCTTCGCGCTCTTGAAGATGTCTCCCTTGGCCTTGGCCCCACGGCCGAGGCCGAGGCGCGTGTCCTGTCTTCTGCAGCGCTGACGCGGGTCCTCACCCACATCTACCTTCGCGATCCCGGCGTCGACCTCAACAGCCTACTGGAGCCAGTAAGCGGCGAGCGTGCCGCTGCCGCTGCCGAGGCCGTGAAGGGTCGCGCGGAGGCTCTGCTGGGGAAGTTCCGGGCCTTCAGCACCAAGCCGAAGCAAGGCGCTGCCGACCCCGCTGCTCCATGAGGCGAACCCACTCCGCGCTGCTCCACCGCCGATAAGTGACTCCGTTGTGGCTCCCGTCCTGCCTTTAATTCCTGCACATGTATCATGCCTCGGGGAGGCATTTAAACTTGCATTTGGCATTGAGATAACAGTGTGGACTGTAATATTTGCTTTTGAATTCCTTGAATTTTACGCTTTTCCTTCCTACTTGCTTATGTTCTATGCCGACAGAGCCCGGCCGCGCGCGTACCTCACCCAGCGTTAGCCCTGGCCGGAAACCATGGACGGGACTAAGGAGTGAGGGGCTACGTGACAAGTTAGGCTCCTAAGTCGCGATGCTCAGGAGTCCCCCTTGGCGCACGAACAACAAGTAGGGAGGTGTGATGTGGCTGGATCTACCGTTCTACGTATGCAGAGCCCGACCGCGCGCATACCTCAACCGCCGTTAGCCTTTCGGAACTAAGGAGTGAGGGGCTACGTGACCAGTTAGGGTCCTGAGTCGCGATGCTCAGGAGTCCCCCTTGACGCTCAAACGGCCTTCGTACCTTGGCTCCGCTCGGGGAGAGACGCACGACGAACCAGGCCCGAGGGGGCCTGGCTGGGCGGCGTGCGTGTGGGCGTGACCCAGGCACAGCCCCCGTGCCCAGCCCCCTCGCGCGGCACTCCCGAGGGGAGGCGTTACGATGAGGCTAGACACTGAGCTCTGGGCTCCCTGAGGTTGATGCGGCCCGGGGGCCACCCTCAGTTGTTTATCACCAGCGCGGAGCATAGCACTTCCGTATGTGTACGGGCATAGCCGCTCCTCGGCAGTGTCGTCAGCCAGTGCGGAGCATGGTGCTTCCACTGGTACGTGAGAGGGGGCTCCCCTCCGGGAGGAGCCCCCGGGGCGTGTACAGCCCCGCCCTGACACGTGGCTGGCACGGTAGGGCCTGGCGAGGTGTATCTGGGCACTCATGAGCCAGCGTGGGACTCACGGGGCCCTACCTCTAGGCGGGTTGCACCTAGCACTGGGCCTTATATTGTGATGTGTACCTGCAAATTTGGTTAGATGCCGGCACTCTACATCCTCGGGTCCTGGCCCTCGAGCTGGTCTCAGCCGTCGCTGGTATGCCAGGTCGCGATGCCGTGGACAAGGCCAGAGGGTGAGGGCTGGAGAGCCAGTAAGAGCCCTGAGTGGCGATGCTCAGGTACCCCCCCTTTAACGTGCAAGTGGTCGGCATGGAGAAGAAGAGGTGCCGTGGACCGGCATCAAATAATCAAGCATGGTGGGTCAAACACATAGCCGGAAATAAACGCAAAAGGGATACATGCCGCTGGGTCTGGCCCAAGCGACTTGGGGATGATGCAGCCCGAGGGGCGCCCCCAACAAAGTAAGCTAATAACATGAAATAAAAGGGATACATGCCGCAGGGACGGACACACGCGGCCTGGGAATAATGCAGCCCTGGGGGGCGCTCCCAGCTAGGAATGAAACTTGAAAGATGTCACCTGATGATGTTGAGGACGAAGGAGTGTTGGTGTAGCAGACTCGGTGGGCTGCGGAAGCCGATCCTCACGAGCCCCCAGGCCCAGGGGCCTCGGGAGGCTCCGGAGGTGCTGGTGGCTCCTCGCGGACCATCTCCATCTCCGCCAGGGTTGCGGAACGCCTGGCCTCTTGAGCCTCCATGATACCCCTCATGAGGCGCTGGTACGTGGCAGCCGCGTTCGGCAAGCCGTAAGGCATGCGAACGTAGCTGTGGGGTGGACCTTCGCAGTGCCCCACTCGCGAGGGCCAGAGGCGCTCCAGAGAGGCGACTCGATTGAGCCCTGGTATGTCGATGCAGACGCGCAGCCCACCATCCTCGCCTGGATGGGGAGCCACAGCTGGTAGGCGGCGGCTGCCTTTCATGACTCTTGACTCCTGTAGCTCCTGAATGGCCTTGCTGACGAACTCCTGAGGGTCTAGCTCTCCTCGCCTTACTCCTTCTTGAGGGAAACGTGCTTCGAAACACGCCTCCGTGTGGTGCCCAAGCGCCTCCCTCGTGACCTTAGCCAGGTCGGTGGCCCTCCAGGGGAGAGCCCCCGAGCCCTGCCTGAGGAGGGCGCCAGGCGCGCTTTCCTATATGATGGAAGGAGGTTCCCCCTGGGCAGGCGCGGGCCCTGAGGGGCCTGCCTCCTGAGGGGCCGGGCCGGACGATGTCTTCTTCTTCTTGGGGGTGGTCTCGGGAAGCCTCCTGCTTCCGCGATATGGGTCTTCCAGTGACGCGGCCTGAAAGGCTCGTTCCAGGGAACACACAGCGTCCTTCTCTTCACAGGGCACAGTGATGACTCCGCCACTTCCTGGCATCTTGAGGACGTTGTAGCCGTGGTGAGTTACGGCCATGAACTTGGCCAGCGCTGGGTACCCAAGGATGGCGTTGTACGACAGGCGAATGTGAGCGATGTCGAAGTCGATGAGCTCGGTGCGGTAGTTGTCGCGTGCCCCGAAGGTGACAGGGAGGCGGACCTGCCCAATCGGGACCGTGGAGCCGTCGGTGACTCCGGAGAAAGGCTTGGTTGGCTGAAGCTGGCTGTAGGGCACTTGGAGATTGTTGAATGTTTCCACGGACAGGACGTTGAGCCCTACCCCGCCATCGATGAGGGTCCTGGTGACCACCACATTGCTGATGATTGGGGAACGAAGCATCGGGAGGACTCCGGCTGTAGCCGCACACTTGAGCTGATCTGCTGAGCTGAACGTGATGGCGCACGCCGACCACTTGAGAGGGCGCGTGGTTTCGAGCTTGGGGAGGACTGCATTCACTTCGCGGGCGAACTACTTGAAGATGCGTTGAGAGGCTGGGGCTTGAGCCCCGCCCAGGATGCAGGCGATCGCGCATGGCTCCTGGAAGCCCCCAGCCCCCTCGTCCTGATGGCGGTCCTCGTTTCTCCTTGGCTGTGGCGGCAGCGGAGGGAGGCCTGTGTTGCCTTGCGGGCGATCCTCACGAGGCTGATCCCTCCAGTCTCCCTCGCGAGGCGGGTCTTGCCAGCGATCCTCGCGAGGTTGATCGCGCCACCCTTGGCGCGGGCAGCGGTCTTCCCAGCGTCCTGCGTTCCTTCCTCCTCCTCGACCGTAGCCCCGGTCACCGCAGTCGGGATGACGGCCGATCCTTCCTTCTCGCACGGCTCGGAGCTCTTGACATTCGTTGGTGTTGTGGGTGTGGAGGTCGTGGTACACACAGTACCGACTGCCCTTGGAAGATTCGGGCTGATCTCTGCCCCGCTTGGTGTCTGGTTCTACCGCGAGCACGGCAGCCCCCTTGCGCTTCACATCCTTGGCCTTGGGCTTCTTCTCTTCTGGGTCTGCGGCAGGCAGCTCGAGGAGGGAGAGACGCCCTTCCTCATCCCTGGCGCACTTGGTTGCCAAGTTGAACAACTCCAAGGAAGTGCACAAGTCTTCATGCATCGCCAGCTCCTCCTTCATCTTGACATCGCGCACGCCGTCGGAGAAGGCTGAGATGATGGCCTCCTCAGTCACCTTGGGAATCTTGAGGCATGCGTTGTTGAAGCGCTGGATGTACTTCTGCAGGGTCTCTCCGGGTTGTTGCTTGATGCAGCGCATGTCGCTCACGGCGGGTGGCCGGTCGCGAGTACCTTGGAAGTTGGCGATGAAGCGGGTGCGCATCTCGTCCCAGGAGGAGATCGTGCCTGGAGCCAGGTTCAGGAGCCAGGTGCGGGCCCCATCCTTGAGCACCATGGGAAACCAGTTCACCATGACCTTCTCGTCTCCGTTGGCAGCTTCGATGCCCAGCTCATAGAGCTGGAGGAACTCCACAGGGTCGGCCGTGCCGTCGTAACAAGGAGGCAAGTCTGGATTGAACTTGCCGGGCCACGCGACGCTGTGTAGCTCGATGGTGAAGGCACGGCAGCCTGCTGTGGCCACGGGAGGCCTTGGGTGGCGGAGAGCTTGGTCTTGCATGTCCCCATGCGCTGCAGCTGGGAGCAGCACGGGGTCTTGACGTGCGGGAGCAGGAGCATGGTCGCGACGTGCTAGAGCAGGGAGCGCCCGGGCAGCTTCTTGCGGGCGAGGGACTTCTTGGCAGCTCTGCTCTTGCCGCGCTGGCACCTGACGGAGCGGGTTCCGCCCAGGGGCCACGCACCTTGGAGCCATGGCGCCTTCTTGAGGAGGAGGCGGCTGGGGCGCCGCCGGAGCTTCATCGCCCGCGCGGGGCGGGGTGCGGTGCAGCGGAACGGACGACGCAGGAGAGCCCCCTGCGGCACAGACGAGCTCGGCGATGCGGTCGAGCCATTCTTCGTAGACGTCGTCGACGGGATGGTAGCGCAGGAGCTCGTTTGCCGCGATGAGCGCAGCTCGAGCCTCCATGGGTGCACGGAGCGCGCGGGACGAAGAACCAGCTAGGGTGAGCGAGGGAGTAGCGGTGCGGCTGTCTTGCCGCACGGACGGATGCTGAGACGACGCTTGCTGCTCGTCCCCCGCCAGGCCGGTGGCGGCGTTAACGGCAGGTGACGGGGAACGGCGAGGACGCTCACCAACAGGAGCCGTCTGGGTGACGCGGGAAGCGAGAGCAGCCCGGCGCTCGGCGCAGGCCCGACGAGCGTCAGACATGGACGCGATGGTCGGAGGAGAACGGGGTGGTGGAAGACGAGTTCCGGCGCACCCCCTACCTGGCGCGCCAAATGTCGGATTTAGGGTTCCGGCAGACCCTTGAGGTTCGAACACTGGGGTGCGTGCGGAGATTTCGCCTTCTACCTACCTGCACCCCTCCGCCACGCTAAGATCTAAGCTATGGAAAGAATAGCACAAGAGACACAGGGTTTATACTGGTTCGGGCCACCGTTGTGGTGTAATACCCTACTCCAGTGTGTGGTGTGGTGGATTGCCTCTTGGGCTGATGATGATGAGCAATACATGGAAGAACAGCCTCGCGAGGGTCTGTTCTTGGCTGGGGGGATGAACTGCTAGGAGGAGTTCAGTCACCCTTCTCTCTCTCTCTCTTCTCGATTCTCTCTCTGATTTCAATCCCTTTCTGATTCCGTTTTTCCGATCCCCCTCCCCTAGGGGTGGCTAGTCCTATTTATAGGCAAAGGCCCTGGGCCTCTTCCCAAATATTGAGCGGGAAGGGCGCCAACAATTGGAAATTTTGAAGGGGAACATCTGGTACACTTATCCTGACTAAAGTTGGTCCTCGCCTGCCAAAGGCTCTGGTGGTGACGCTGGCTTGCGCTCCACAATGACTTCCTCGCTGCCGTTGGACTGGTCTTGGTCTCGTTGCACCGAAACAGGTGCCTTTGCTTGATGCTCTCGCCTGCGCTTGCTCCCTTTGCACCAAAGAGGAAAGGAGGACTCTGCGCGGGCTGGCGCCCGCCTGGCACCCTTGGTCGTCATGGCTTGCGTCACGGGCACCTCGTGAGGTACCCCGCCTTGATCTCTCCGCCTCCTCGCGAGCCAGCCTGATGAGGCCGTGCCTGAGGAAGCTCCGTGTCGTCCGCCCCGCGAGGCTTGGCCCCTCGCGAGGGTCTTGGGTCTGTGTTGATGAAGATGGGCCGTGCTGGGCCCCCCTTTGAGCCACGCCACAGGCCGCAGGTAGGCAAGTCTGGGGACCCCCGTTCCCAGAACGCCGACAGGCACAACCCACCAGGGCGCGCCTCCCTCCAAGCGCGCCCAGGTGGGTTGTCCCCACCTGGTGGCCCCGCTGACTCCAACCCTAATACTATAAAATCACATATTTGGAGAAAAAAACAGGGAGAAAGAATTATCGCATTTCACGAGACGGAGCCGCCGCCACCTCTTGTTCTTCATCGGGAGGCCAAATCTAGAGTGCATTTGGGGCTCCGGTGAGGAGGATCTTCAATCTTCGTCATCACCAACCCTTCTCCATCGCCAATTCCATGATGCTCCCCACCAGGAGTGAGTAATTCCTTCGTAGGCTCGCTGGTTGGTGAGGAGTTGGATGAGATTCATCATGTAATCAAGTTAGTTTTGTTAGGGCTTGATCCCTAGTATCCATTATGTTCTGAGATTGAAGTTGCTATGACTTTCCCATGCTTAATGCTTGTCACTTTGGGCCCGGGTGCCATGATTTTAGATCTGAACCGTTTATTTTATCACCATTATATCTATGTTCTAGATCCGATCTTGCACTTTATAGTCACCTACTACGTGTTATGATCCGGCAACCCCGGAGTGACAATAGTCGGGACACTTCTCGGTGATGGCCGTAGTTTGAGGAGCTCATGTATTCACCGTGTGTTAATGCTTCGTTCCGGTTCTCTATTAAAAGGATGCCTTAATATCCCTTAGTTTCCAATAGGACCCCGCTGCCATGGGAGGGTAGGACAAAAGATGTCATGCAAGTTCTTTCCATAAGCACATATGACTATTTACAGAATACATGCCTACATTATATTTATGAACTGGAGCTAGTGCCGTATCGCCCTAGGTTATGACTGTTATATATGAATATCATCCAACGAATTCACCGATCCAATGCCTACGAATTTATCTTATATTGTTCTTGCTAAGTTACTACTGCTACTGTTACTATTGCACTTGCTACAAAATCATTGCTATCACTGTTACCGTTACTATTGCTGTTGCTACTACTATCAAAGCTATCATACTACTTTGCTACTGATCACTTTGCTGCAGATAATTAACCTCCAGGTGTGGTTGAATTGACAACTCAACTGCTAATACCTGCAAATATTCTTTGGTTCCCCTTGTGTCGAATCAATAAATTTGGGTTGAATACTCTACCCTTGAAAACTGTTGCGATCACCTATACTTATGGGTTATCAGGTATCGACCTATGAATGAGTTGCTGGATTGTGTTCTGCCCTGTGTCACTGAAGATATGAATGTGGTTATTGAGAAAGACTATGTGTCTGAGCAAGTTAAATGGGAATTATTTGATATGGCACCGTCAAAGGGACCGGATGTTGATGAGTTTTCCGCAGGATTTTATCAGTGACATTAGGATGTTCTAGGCGATGATATCGCTCATGCCATGTTGGAGTTCTTGATTGCAGAGAACTATCATTGGGTCCGATTGACAAGACAATTAGTTGATCCCCAAGGTACGGTACCCACAAAAATCTCTCAAATTTGACTGACTGTGTTGTGTCATGTTTTGTACAGAACTGTAGTAACATGCGAGTAAGTGATATGTCTCAAATGTATCTATAATTTTTGATTGTTTCACGCTATTAAAATATCACTTTTATATACTTTTATAGCAATTTATATGATTTTTTGGGCTAACCTATTAATCTATTAACATAGTTTTAATAGCGTGAAACAACTGCCATAGCCCTGGGCGCCCCTTTATGGCCCCCTGTGTGCCCACTAGGGTTCTTCATCTCATGACGGTCCTTCACACTTTTATTTCACAAATAAAATCCAAGATTTTTTGGATGTCTCCGGAACCCATTCCAATGACCACGATAACTTTCCATATATAGATCCAGACTGTCCGAAATCATGTCATACCTTTCTGGAATTCCCAGAACCCTTTTGGAACCATTCAAAACACTCCTGAACTAACCGAAACTCTTTTGGTGCTCTTTTAACCCATTTCTCTGATAATCAGGACTAGAACCAATTAAGCGTGTGGCCCTATAGGTTTGGAAATAAACGGACATGACCCGGAACCCCTTTCGGTCAATAGTGAACAGCGGGATCTGGACACCCTTATTAAATCCCGTATATTCACAAAGTTCTCAAGTGATACTATGTTTATGAATACCATTCTGTTTGCTTCGCGATACGTTTACGAAACCCGGTGAGAGATTAACGGTATCCCCGTGACCAATGATAAGTCCATTTTGCATCATGCTTTTATATTGATATTTATTGTATTATGGGCTATTATTACACATTATATCACAATACTTATGCCTATTCTCTCTTATTTCATAAGGTTTACATGAAGAGGGAGAATGCCGTCCGCTGGAATTCAACTGATGATCAATCAAAGACCACTTTTACTTGCCCTTTCTGTACTTTTGCTTATAGATGTATGCCTTTTGGTTTATGTAATGCACCTACTACCTTTCAAAGATGCATGATGTCTATATTCTCTGATTTTTGTGAAAAGATTTGTGAGGTTTTCATGGACGATTACTCCGTCTATGGATCCTCTTTTGATGATTTCTTAAGCAACCTTGATCGAGTTTTGCAGAGATGTGAAGAAACTAACCTTGTATTGAATTGGGAGAAGTGCCACTTTATGGTCAATGAAGGTATTGTCTTGGGGCATAAAATTTTTGAAAGGGGCATTGAAGTTGATAAAGCTAAAGTTGATGCTATTGAAAATATGTCGTGTCCCAAGGACATCAAAGGTATAAGAAGTTTCCTTGGCCATGCTCGCTTTTATAGGAGGTTCATTAAGGACTTCCAAAAATTTCTGGGCCTCTGACTAATTTATTACAAAAAGATATACCATTCGTCTTTGATGATGATTGTGTAGAAGCATTTGAAATACTTAAGAAAGCATTAATCTCTGCACCTATCGTTCAGCCACCTGATTGGAATTTACCTTTTGAAATTATGTGTGATGCTAGCGATTATGTTGTAGGTGCTGTTCTACGGCAAAGAGTTGACAAGAAATTAAATGTTATTCAATATGCTAGTAAAACTCTAGACAATGCCCAGAGAAATTATGCCACTACTGAAAAAGAATTTTTAGCAGTTATATTTGCTTGTGATAAGTTCAGACCTTATATTGTTGATTCTAAAGTAACTATTCACACTGATCATGCTGCTATTAAGTATCTTATGGAAAAGAAAGATGCTAAACCTAGACTTATTAGATGGGTTCTCTTGCTACAAGAATTTGATTTACATATTATTGATAGAAAGGGAGCTGAGAACCCCGTTGCAGATAACTTGTCTAGGTTAGAAAATGTTCTTGATGACCCACTACCTATTGATGATAGCTTTCATGATGAACAAGTAATGTCATAAATGCTTCTCATACTGCTCCATGGTATGCTGATTATGCTAATTACATTGTTGCTAAATTTATACCACCTAGTTTCACATACCAGCAAAACAAAAAGTTTTTCTATGATTTAAGACATTACTTGGGATGACCCACATCTTTATAAATTAGGAGTAGATGGTGTTATTAGGCGTTGTGTACCTGAGCATGAACAGGAACAGATCCTACGCAAGTGTCAGTCCGAAGCTTATGGAGGAGACCACGCTGGATATATAACTGCACATAAGGTATTGCAATCCGGTTTTTATTGGCCTACTCTCTTCAAGGATGCCCGTAAGTTTGTCTTATCTTGTGATGAATGTCAAAGAATTGGTAATTAGTAGACGTCAAGAAATGCCTATGAATTATTCACTTGTTATTGAACCATTTGATGTTTGGGACTTTGATTATATGGGACCGTTTCCTGCCTCTAATGGATATACACATATTTTAGTTGCCGTTGATTATGTTACTAACTGGGTAGAAGCTATTCCAACTAGTAGTACTGATCATAACACCTCTATTAAGATGCTTAAAGAAGTTATTTTTCCAAGGTTTGGAGTCCCTAGATATTTAATGACTGATGGTGGTTCACATTTTATTCATGGTGCTTTCCGTAAAATGCTTGCTAAGTATGATGTTAATCATAGAATTGCATCTCCTTATCACCCACAGTCTAGTGGTCCAAGAAACTTGATGATGCATTATGAGCCTATAGAACTGCATATAAAAATCCTATGGGTATGTCTCTGTATAAAATGGTTTATGGAAAAGCATGCCACTTACCTCTCGAACTAGAACATAAGGCATATTGGGCTATTAAAGAGCTCAACTATGATTTCAAACTTCCCGGTGAGAAGAGGTTATTTGACATTAGCTCACTTGATGAATGGAGAACCCAAGCCTATGAGAATGCCAAGTTGTTTAAAGAAAAAGTTAAAAGATGGCACGACAAAAGGATACAAAAGCGTGAGTTTAATGTAGGTGATTATGTATTGTTATACAACTCTCGCTTAAGATTTTTTGCAGGAAAACTTATCTCTAAATGGGAAGGTCCTTACGTTATCAAGGAGGTCTATCGTTTCGGCGCCATAAAAATCAACAACTTCGAAGGCACAAATCCGAAGGTGGTGAACGGTCAAAGAATCAAACATTATATCTCAGGTAATCCTATAACTGTTGAAACCAATGTTATTGAAACCGTAACCCCGATGGAATACATAAGGGAAACTTTCCAGAACGTTTCAGACTCCGAAAAGGAAGAGGTATGTGGTACGGTAAGTAAACCGACTCCAAAACAATTCTAATGGCAATTTTTCTCCGTTATGGAATATTTAGAAAAATAGAAAAATAAGAAGCAGTCCGGGAAGGACACAAGGGCTCCACGAGGGTGGAGGGCGCGCCCCCTACCTCGTGGGCACCTCATGTGCTCTCCGAACTCTGTTTTGTTATATGATACGTATTTTGGTCGGTGAAAATTCATTATATAATCTCCCGAAGGTTTTGACTCCTGTATCACGCAAATATCCTCTGTTTTCGTTTCGAGCTATTTTCCTGACAGATCTAGATCTATCATGACTGTAACGGCCCTCGATGCGGCTATATCTCCCACGTGTCGAAGCACGACTTAGAGGCATAACCGCATTGAAAGCAATGTTGCAAGTGAGGTAATCTTCACACAACCCATGTAATACATAAGGGAAAAGATACATAGTTGGCTTACAATCGCCACTTCACACAATTACATGAATAAAGCATTACATCATCCAGATACACACAAGGTCCGACTATGGAACCAAAATAAAAGAAGACTACCCCAAAAGCTACACAGATCCCCGATCGACCCCAACTGGGCTCCACTATTGATCAACTGGAAAACAGAACAACATAAAGAACACGATCTTCATAGAGCTCCTCCTTGAGCTTGGTTGCGTCATCTTCACGGTTCAACGACACCTGCAAACTGGTTTTGGAAGTATCTGTGAGTCACGGGGACTCAGCAATCTCACACCCTCGCGATCAAGACTATTTAAGCTTATGGGTAAGGTAAAAGGTATGAGGTGGAGCTGCAGCAAGTGACTAGCATGTATGATGGCTAACATACGCAAATGAGAGCGAGAAGAGAAGACAATGCACGGTCGAGAAACTATGATCAAGAAGTGATCCTAGAGCAACCTACGTCAAGCATAACTCCAACAATGTGTTCACTTCCCGGACTCCGCCGGAAAGATACCGTCACGGTTACACACGCGGTTGATGTATTTTAATTAAGGTCAACTTCAGGTTTTCTACAACCGGACATTAACAAATTCACATCTGCCCATAACCGCGGGCACGGCTTTCAAAAGTTCAAAACCCTGCAGGGGTGTCCCAACTTAGCCCATCACAAGCTCTCACGGTCAATGAAGGATATTCCTTCTAGCAGGAAGACCCGATCAGGCTCGGAATCCCGGTTACAAGACATCCTCGACAATGGTAAAACAAGTCCAGCAAGACCACCCGCTGTGCCGACAAATCCCGATAGGAGCTCCACATATCTCGTTCTCAGGGCACACCGGATAAGCTAAGCGTACGGGAGCCAACATAACCCAAGTTGCCAAGGGACGGCCCCGCACGGTGCTCTGGGTTGGACCAACACTTAGACAAGCACTGGCCCGGGGGTTTAAAATAAAGATGACCCTTGGGCTGGCCTAACCCAAGGGAAAAAAGGCTAGGTGGCGAATGGTAAAACCAAGGTTGGGCCTTGTTGGAGGAGTTTTATTCAAGGCGAACTGTTAAGGGGTTCCCATTATAATCCAACCGCGTAAGGAACACAAAATCCGGGAACATAACACCAATATGACGGAAACTAGGGCGGCAAGAGTGGAACAAAACACCAGGCATAAGGCCAAGCCTTCCACCCTTTACCAAGTATATAGATGCATTAATTAAATAAGAGATATTGTACCCTGCAAAAAAAAGAGATATTGTGATATCCCAACAAAATATCCATGTTCCAACAAGGCACAAAACTCCAATCTTCACCTGCAACTAACAACGCTATAAGAGGGGCTGAGCAAAGCGGTAACATAGCCAAACAACGGTTTGCTAGGACAAGGTGGGTTAGAGGCTTGGTTCAACAATATGGGGTGCATGATAAGCAAGTGGTAGGTATCGCAGCATAGGCATAGAAAAAGAACGAGCAACTAGCAAGCAAAGATAGAAGTGATTTCGAGGGTATGGTCATCTTGCCTGAAATCCCGCAAGGAGAAGAACGAGTCCATGAAGAAGACAAACAGACGAAGTCGAACGGATCCTCACAAACGCGACGTTATCAGAACCAACCCGAAGAAGCAACACCGGAAAGAAGCAAACAATCATGGTAATCAACCATCACATAATCATGGCATGATGCACAATCAAGTATGATGCATGTCCGGTTAAATGATACATGGCATGGCATGGCAAAGTGCACAAACAACACTACAAGTTAAGTGGAGCTCAATATGCAACGAGTTGCATATTGACGGAACACCACATTCAAGTTATGTAGTTCGATCTCGTTTATGTACCCAATAATATTAAATGTTGTTAAACATGGCAAGAGGGTGAAGCAAAGTAAAACTACCTATCTAGTCAAGGTTAAATGAGGCCGGAAGCAACGAACAACAATTCTGGTAAATCCCCATATGCATATATTAGGTTTGGTACTGTTCTGTCCTAAACACAATTTTTTGAGTTGTTAAACATGCAAAGTAAAGCCATCATGATAATCTAGGCATTTTTCTACCCCATTTACATATAGAGATTATTTAAAACCGAGCTACGGTTATTTAGTTATGAAATAAATCATTTTAACATGGCAATATGGGAAAATATATGCAAACATCATTTTAAACATTTTAAACATGGATGAAAATGACAAATTATGAAACTACACAAAATTCTAAGCAACTTTCATGTTAAGTTTGTTTAAATCCGATGCACGGTTAAAGAGTTATTATATGCATGAAGTTAGAGGGTTTTTCTGTAAAACTATAATTCCCCGGTTAATTAGCAAAACACAGAGGCCAGAAAAAAAAATGGAATGGGCCGAAACTGGCAGGCCCAGAGGTGCACAGGGGAGGCTGGGGCTGCTCACCACTTGGCCTTGGCCCAACTAGTGGAGAGGGAAGGCCTGTAGGGGGCGCGCAGCTAGGCCAGCTAGCGCTGCGCTCGGTCAACGCGCGAGCGAGACGAGCGGGTGAGCTGCTGTTGTTTGTTTCTGAAGAACAGAAACAGCAGCACGCCCATGGAGATGCAGGCGACGATGGCAGGGGGGTCCAGCGACGGGGACGGCGGGAACCGGCGGGAACGGGCGGATCGAGTCATGCGGCGGCGGTTCCAGGCAACGGCGGCGGCAGATGGAGCTCGGGCGCGGGACATAACCATCCATGGCAGCGGTCCTGCTCGAACAGAGAGGCACGAGCAATGGAGAGGTGAGGAAAGGAGAAAGAGCGCGAGGCGAAGGGAGAGGGAAGCGGCGGCAGGGCTCACCGGAGCGCATGGGGCGGCGCGGAGTAGCTGCTTGCTCCGGTGAGGTCTAGCTGTGGAGGCGCGCCGGCGTCGAGGCGTGGCGAGACGCGGGCGTCCTCCTCTGCTCAAAGCAGAGGCCGGAACTGTCGTTGGCAGCGCGCCGGAAGTTGACAACGGCGAGGAGCAGCAAGGATGGGGGTCTGACGACGGGACGGTGACGGCAATGGACTTGGCGCAGAGGAGGCCAGCGGGAGGAAGATCCTCTCAGGCGCGCTCGGGGTCGAGCTCGTGTGCGAGGCCCTCGGGCACGAGGAGCTGGGTACGCTGCAGGCTCGGGGAGGCATCGGAGGATCGATCGGAGGAGGCCATGGCGCTCCCTGTGAAATAGCACACGATGAGAGGGAGTGGTTAGCGAAGAGAAGAAAACAGGGAAAGGAAGGGAAAGGAAATGGAGGGGGCGATGCGAGTTCCTGGGGGTGGTTGCCGGCAGCGGCGCTGGTCGTCGGGCGAGGAAGGAGGCCATGGAGGAGCTACGGTGGCCGGCTGGTGCACGGGTTGTTGGGGCCTCGGGCGCTCGGGGTTGCAGGAGGTGGACGAGGGAATCAGGGGAGGCGCTGGTTGGAGGGGGGAGATTGACATGATTTTTGGATCGGGGACACACAAACTGATTGGATGGGGATCGATCCCGAGGCGGGAGATGCAGTGTGGCGGCGGTGGCAGGGGAAACCCCCTAGATTTTAGGGTTTTGTCCAGATTTAGACTTGGAGTCTTTTATATATGGAAAGAGGGGGGAAGTTTAGGGTAGATTCGGACCCTTCGATCGAAATCGGGTGGTTGAGAAAAATAGACTGGTTGAGTGCAAAACTAAACCGAAGGTAATTGGGGAACTAGGTGTAGCGCGATTTGGTCCCTCCGATCAAAATCGGACGGGCCGAGATAACTAGGTTAGGAAGTCCAATAAACAAAACGGAGATGTTTTGTAGACGTTTGGGGATGATCCGGATCCAACGATGACGAAAGTCCGGTTCATTTCTGGGGCAGCTTTCGGGCGCGCGCGAGGAGGGCCGTGGGCTGACAAGAGAGGTTAGGTTGGACCTGGCAGTAGGTAGTGGGCTGTGTAGACGGTCTAGAGAGGAAAGAGAGGGAAAGCCCGGCAACAGTTTTTGGAGACCGAAAACGTCCGACGTTAGACCGGCTATACTGCCGCTATAGTTATCCGTTGGGGCATCAAACGGACTCCGAACGCGATGAAACTTGGCAGGCGGCCTACCTACAACATAACAACACCGCACGCCAACTTTCATCCCATTCCAAGAACATTTTCCGGCCACTTATAAAACACTATTTCGGACAAGCCGCGAGCGCGTGCAACTATGGCTGGGCTTAGAACGGACAACGGAAAGAACTGGGAGATCCGGACGGTTGCAAGTTTTGAAAAACATGATGATGCAATGCACATGATGACATGATAAGATACGACACGCAAGCAAATGACAAGGCAACGACGGCGAATAACTGGAAGACACCTGGTGTCTCGGGGCGTTACAACACTCCACCACTACGAGAGGATCTCGTCCCGAGATCTAGAATGGCACCGGAGGGACAATGGAAGAGAAAGAGAGGAGGTAGAACTAAGTTGCTTCTTTGACGAATGAGTGAAACCAAAGAACCTTGAAAAGGTTAAGCTATTTCGATAAAAGAATACAATGGAGATGAACAAAGTTGAAAACACTCCGTTAAGTAAAGATGAACAAGGAAGAACAACTTTGGGCAGCACTCCGATTGAAAAGAGAAGGAATTGAATAAGAACTTGATAAGATGAGAAGATATTTGATGAAATCACAACACACTGCCTCCGGAACTATTGAATGAAAGGAACAAGGGGTAACAAAGATCTCATACAGTACTCCGGTTGAAAAGAGGTGCAAGGCTTGATAAGGCGAAAAGAACTTGAGCAAAAGGGCACAACACTCTGGTTAAATGGATAGGCATGAAAAGAGCATGATCTTTGACAAAACGAGATGATGGGTTGAAAAGAGCAACAGCACATGATGACATGATAAGATGCGACACACAAGCAAATGACAAGGCAACAATGGCGAATAACTAGAAGACACCTGGCGCATCGGTCTCGGGGCGTTACAGCATTCTTCACCCATTATGACTGAAGCCTGATTATCACATTGTATTGCCATGTGTTACAAACTGTTTTTGAAATGTAACTCCTACCCATCATACGAAAACTTGGTTTATATTATGATTTTCATTTCCATATCATTATTTATACTCTTGTCTTAGATTAAGAAAACTTGGTTCTTTGAAGTTCAGATTATGAGTTCACAATTAGTTTAATCCTGACCATGCGCAGTTTTTTGCATAAAATGGTGCAAAAAATTTGTACAGAAAGAAGCGAGAGCACACGGTATGTATAATTCTGCTTACTTTGAATGATTATATGCTTACTCACCGGGTATAATAGCTCAATTTTTGTTCTTTGAAGAATTGAAGGTATTACTATACTCACTGGGTATGATAGCTCAATTTTTGTTCTTTCTAACTACTCGGTGATAAAATGCTATGCTGCAATATTTGGTTCCTGTTTTAGTGGAAGTTGGAGCTTTTACCTATGGTTTGCGGAAATTTGTGTTTTGAATACTTTGAATGAGGCAAAGGTTAAATTCTCTGTAAATAAAGAGAGACAACAAGGATTAGTGAGTTTATGTCTTTGTTCGTACTGTTTTTATACAAGGACAACAATGAACGACATATGTACTTTTCATCCTATTCGTTTCTAGCATGTAAATGTAAGTATTTCTTCATGCACGCGAGAAAGAAAATATTAGTTCTTACATGTTTGAGGATATGTATAACCATAATATGTAATGCAATTGTCGTGAGAAGAACGAGGAGGAGAGGTGTGTGATGCTAGACATATTAGCAAATTTTTAGTTCAGTTGATTACATTCAGAGTGTTCTTCTATTGCAACATACGGGCCTTGTTCACTGCATACACATATATACTACTATCTTATAGAATATGTTAATCAAGGATGAAGAGGTGGATAAGTTTGTGGCTTTAGTTACTGAATGTCCAGATATGGCTTGCTTCTCAACTAGGGCCTACATTTAGAGAAGACATATTCATATGTAAGTGATTTATAAGGTCCTTTTTCTATATATGTTTGCAAAGTTTGTCGGTATTATTATGCAGAGACAACTTGCCATGGTTCTGCGTAGATGTGTTCTTTCATTTCTCAATTTCTTTTGCTTTAAAACGATGTTGATTGGCTGAAAGAATGGTTCTGCATGGTTTGCACACTCACACCTACTTGAAATTAGAGTTTTATTAGCAAATCCATTTAGAACAATGTTAACATTTTACATTTTTTCTACAGAAAGTTGTGCACTGCAGGGGTCTATACCCAGGAACCAAGGAAGGCAACTCAGAAGTTCCTCCCTACCAATAATCAAGATTGACAAGGATAGGAGGGCAGAGAGATCATGCTGCCATGGAATTGGTCCATTTGTCATTGCCTTGCTGCTTTCATGTTCCCTGATATTCAGTAGCCATATACTTCAGGATTTAGGATGTGATTTCACATGCATCACTGATCGTAGTTGATGCTTTTGTCGGTTCAGGATGAGCTATTTTGTGTACAGTTGCTATTGGCCATGGAAAGACTGGTTATGCATGGCTCGGTTTTATTAAGCTTAGATGGAAATTTGATGGACCACCAAAATTCATACGAAACAAACAAAGGCTAAGTAGAGCCCCAAATTAGAGACACGATGGATGTCCATCCTGATCACTATTAGATTTTGTCATTTGTCATCTAAGAGTTACTAATAGACTTACAATCTCAAACGACTACCTGTATTTTTCAGAAAAATTGCTGACCTGGCCTTATTTGGGCATAGGACATGCTTGTACGTTTTGTGCAAGTTACAGGAGGCACATTCTATTTAAAATGGATAGATTGCAAATTTTCTTATACCTCCATTGGTCAGGACCTGACCATGGAAGAATGAACCCTAAATGATGTCAAATGAACTATATTGGGGAGGATCTCCACATAATATTTCACCAGCTTAGGCACCCGTATTGTCTGTCAGACAGATTCCTGACTGGTTATGTATGGGTCGTCGCTTAGTATGGCCGGGGAAGGGCTGGCCACCGAACCACATTAGTCGTAGGTAATGAGTAGCCTTATTTTGGTGATAAAGATGTGAAATCAATGCAACATGATGGTTTGCTGTTGCGAGCGGAGCGACACCATTCTGTGGGGGAGGCGAGAAGCGCTAGCGAGCCAGCGACAGCTGTTCTGAGTCAAGTGAGGCGGTGCTGCAAACACCGTGTTTCATTGATGCGAGCGGTGCCGCGGGGCGGCCAGCGTCGACTACGGTGGAGCTGCGGAGTGGGTCACTGCAAGCAATGATGTGGGAGACCGACGTCTGCTGGGAAGTGGTGCAACAAGTGGTGCCGAGGAGGCATGGGAGCCAAGGTAGTCGGGCAAATCCAACGGCGCACATGTCCTGATCGTACAACTCAGGAGGGGGCGGTCACCGAATGTGATCGTCTGGCTGACGCCTGCCGTTTTCCTATTTGGGTATGGGGCATGTTGGTTCATGAAATAGTCGACACGTCTTTATGACTTAGGAATTCTATCCACCTTGCATCAAATTTGAAATCCTCTAAGAGAATTATTCTATGTTATGATACAAATATTTATGTTTCATAGTATATCATGCTTTCAGTCGAGACGTGCGTTGCACGTGCATGCTTACTAGTAAAAATAAAGTAGTTCTTACTAAAAATAAACTAGTTCAACTACTTCTATTAATTTTCTTACTAATTCTATTAAACACTTACTAAAAAACAGTAAAAAACTACATTATACAATAGCAAAAAACTACAGTAAAAACAGAAAAATAGAGATGGTGGAGGGAGGAGGTGTGGGAGGAGGAGGAGGGAGGAGAGAGGAGGGGGAAGGGGTGTCAGGAGGAGGAGAGAGGAGGGGGAGGCCGAAGGTGGAGGGAGGAGGGTGCGGTGGGAGGGGGAGGGAGGGGAGGAGGAGGGATGGAGGGAGTACCTCGGTGGAGGAGGAGCAGCACGGCGGCGGACGACGGGGCATGCGGGGGAGAGTGACTAAGAGGGAGAGTTAGAGGGTCGATCGCGTGGGGACGATAATGTAGGGTTAGTAGTAGCGCTGTGTCACAACCCTAGAATTGCTTGTAGCTAATTGCATGAAAGCATTCATGTCATCACGTTTAATTCAAATGAATTTGAATTGGGGATGTTCAAACCCTAGCACCACATGAATTCAAATAGGTTCAAAAAAATCATTTTCAATGAACAAAAAATGTCCTTTGAAAATGTTCTTGATTTCTGATAAAGGCAAAAACCTCTACCAAAAATGATGAACATATTTCTAGGTCATTCCTGTATTTTTGAATTAAATCATAATGTGTTTGAATTGGGGCATTTGAATTCTATAAATATTTTAAATGCTCCAAATATTCTGGAATCACTTGAGGGCCTCTCGAATAATTCAGTTAGTGCCCATAATTAATTTCAGAATTTAATAAAATGATTTACTTCCTAAAACTAAATCAAAACAGAGGCAAACAAATAGAAAACAGAAAGTAAATGAAAGGAATAACTTACCTGGGCAGGCTCACCTGTAGCGGCAGCCCAGCCGGCCTAGTACTATGCAACCCAGCTGCTAGTCGTCCTCAACCTCTGCCAGTAGGCAGCGGCGAAGGTGGGCATGGCGCGCGCTGAGGCCGCCAGCTCCTCCCTGCCTGCTTCACCCTCCCTGGCCCTTCTAGCGACGCCACGGAGACGCCCCAAAACCCCTCTCTCCTCTCCCTCACTCGCTGCTCTCTCTCCCCTCCCCTGTCTTGTTCTCTTCCCCATCACCGAGCATGCCCATCGCCGCCGCTCGCTGCCACCGCGTCCACCGGCCACCCCTCGAGCCCTCTCCGTCTCCGGGATCTCCGCCATTGTCTACTACATCTCCTCGGCGAAGGAAGCAAGCCTGGACGCCCGGAAGCGTCGCCATCAAGCTCGTCCCCGCCGCCTCTGCCCGGAGATCTCCGACGCCGTTCCGTCGTCACCAAGCCGTCCCCGAGCCCACTTAGCGTCTCGTCCGACTCCTCGTGAGCTCCTCTTCTCTTCCCCTCACTCTGTGCACTCGATTTCGTCCCCTAGCTAGCTTCCCCGCCGGACCCGAGAGCTCACCACCGCCGGACCTCACGTTGTCGTGGCCAGAGTCCGTTTCTGTCGCTCTTGAGTACGCGGACGTGCTCCTAGCATCTCCAGGGAGCTAACCCGCAGCCCATCCTGCTCCCTAGCGCACCGCAGCACCGTGCCCGCACGCATCCGAACTTCGGCCGCCGCCTAGCTCGCTGCTGCCGTCACCTTAGACCACCGCAGCCCCTGGTTGCTCCATTAGATGCGCGCGAGCGTCAGCTCGCCGAAGAGGCCAACCGCGTCGCAAACTGCCGCATGTAGCACGAGCCCGAGCAACTCCGGCGAGCCTTCACCGCGAGATGTGGTCGTCGGTGCTTAATCCGGCGACGCTGACGTGGCAGGATTAGATTAGGTGCTAATCACCCAGTTAATCAACCCCGAGTCGATGACATGTGGGACCCGCACTGCTAGTGACACAACTGAAGTTAAATAACCCCTGTTAACCCCCTGAGTAAATGACAAGTGGAGCCCACTAGTCAGATTTGACTTTGGTCAATGCTTACGTCACCCTGACTTAGTGTTGACGCAGTAAAGGTTTTCTGGAATTTAAAATAAATCAGAAATGATTTATGAATTTCAGAAAACAACCTAAACTTCAAAAAATCATAGAAATTAAACCGTAACTCCAAATGAAATAATTTATATATGAAAAATTATCAGCAAAATATGAAGAATCTGTTTATGGCACTTTCATGCATGTTTGAACAAGCTAAACTCACTGGATAGGATAAATCATGATTAGGGCAATTTATGAACTAGCATTTGGAGTTGGAGTTTAACCTTGTTTGAATTCCACTTCAATTAACTTGGCTAGATATTGCATTAGGTGAATTGAGTACCTTAACATGACATGTCATTCATGTGAATGTGCATTGCATTGATTGCATTCTTTCTCTGTTTGCCGGTGTTGTTCCCTCTCAGTGGATGTTGTTCCGACGTTGAGTTCGATGACACCGATGAAGAGCTATACTATCTTCAGAAGTGCCAGGCAAGCAAAACCCCCTTGTTCATTCCGATACAATACCATTCTCTCGCTCCTGCTCTCTTTTACTGCATTAGGACAACATCGATTCAACTGTTACATGCTGCGGTAGTTGAACCCCTTTCCTCTGCATGACCTGTCATTGCCACAGTAAATAGATGAAACCCACTAGCATGAGTAGGAGTTATTTGAGCCTTGATGCGCCTACTCATTCATGCTTGATTGTCATGCTTGCTATTGCTTAGAGTTGTGTCAGGTCTGATTCATCAGGGATGAATTGGAAAGTTGTGAACATGTCCTACTGTTGAGAGCTAAGGGTGTGAACACGATTTGGTAAACGTAGCGGTGAGAGGCCATGTAGGGTTACATGGTGGGTTGTCTCATTGAAACCGTCCTCGGGAACTGAGTTCTGTGTTTCTGATCCATGAACAGTTACTACCACACATTGGGCTCCGGGCACTCCAAGCTCTCTGGACTTATTAATCAACCTGATCTCTGTCCAGGAGTTGCAACTAGTTGCTGGTGTTTGTAGGTAGTGTTAGTAGTCTACCAAGTGGCACCCGGTACAGGTGGGCTTGGGACAGACTAGGCACCTTGGCCGGGTATACCAAGCATCGCCCGTTTGGTGGGCTTGGAACCCTGTACACATCGTTTGGGGCCGTGAGCGACACCCCGGCCGGATCTCCTTGCGGATGGAACCCGAATAGGCGATAAACCTGGACTAGAGACTTGTGTGGTTAGTCAGGTTGTGGCTGACTCCCTCGTCAGGCTTCCGCTTGAAGGTTGCCGAGATACACGACGTGTACATGGTGGCAAGAGGCGAGAGCGTGTGTGAAGAAGTACACCCCTACAGGGTTAACATCATCTATTCGAATAGCCGTGTCCGCGGTAAAGGACTTCTGGGTTGCCTGTATAGTTCATAGACAAGTGAAAGTGGATACTCTAAAATGCGCAAGATAAGCGTGAGTGTTATGGATGGCGTTCTCGTAGGGAGACGCGAGCGGATCCATAGTGGTGTATTGATATGGTGAATATGTGGACTCGTGTGCGCCACCTCAAAAGAGTTACTTGCAGTCGTAGTTCAGGATAGCCACCGAGTCAAAGCTGGCTTGCTGCAGTTAAACTCCACCACCCCCCCCATTTGTTGATACCGATGCATATGTAGCTAGTTCTGATGTAAGTCTTGTTGGGTACATTTGTACTCACGTTTGCTTAATTTATGTTTTTGCAGAGAGACTTCAGTCTCGCTAGTAGTTCCGCGTGGACTTCGACATTTAGCTTGTTACCTCAGCTACGATCTTGTGCCCTCGACAGGGTCTTGTAGATAGTTAGGCTTCTCATCTCTTTTTATTTTATAGTTGTCTGTACTCAGACAAGTTAAGCTTTCGCTTGTGCTTGTTGCTTGTATGCTTTGTATGTTGGCTCATGAGACCCATGTTTGTAATACTTGGCCCCTCAGAGCCTAATGATAAATACTTTGAGTTGTAGAGTTTTGTTGTGATGCCATGTTGTATTTACACATATCGGGCATATTGTGTGTATGATTGAAATGCTTGGTATGTGTGGGATCCGACAACCTAGTTTTTTATCCTTGGTAGCCTCTCTTATGGGGAAATGTAGTCTAGTGCTTCCACTGAGCCATGGTAGTCTGCTACAGCCCGGTTTACCGGAGTCCTGCTAGCCTAGTTACTACTACTCGGAACACTTAGACTGGCCGGCATGTGATCCACTTTGTTCCTGTGTCTGTCCCTTCGGGGAAATGTCACACGGTGTCTTCCAAGTCCTGCTAGCCTGCTACAGCCCGGGTTCCCGGAGTCCTGTTAGCCCAGTTGCTACAGCTCGGATTCACACGTTGATGACCGACACGTTCGATGTTGGTTCATGTATTCATGTCCCCGTAAGTTAGCGCCACTTTGGGTTCACGACTAGTCATGTCGGCCCGGGTTCTTTATCATATGGATACTAGCGACACTATCATATACGTGAGCCAAAAGGCACAAATGGTCCCGGGCCAGGTAAGGTGGCACCCATGGGAATACCGTGCGTGAGGCCACAAAGTGATATGATGTGTTACATGCTAGATCGGTGTGACTTGGAATCGGGGTCCTGACAGCTTTGGTATCAGAGCCTGACTGCCTGTAGGATTACCAAGCCAACTGGTCGAAGTCGAGTCTAGAAATGCTTTAGTTATATAAGGGAATTGATGTGGAAGGGAACGTAAGGCTCTTTTTGATCCTTTACCTTGTGCCCTTCTGATCTGAGTCATCCTCTTCTCTTCTGCGGGGATTAAGAACTAGGCTTCCTCTTCTTTCTATTAGGATCACGTGTTACTAATCCATATACTCTTAGGATTGTTGGTTTCAAGCCCTAGTTCAGTTCCTACTTCTTCTGTGTGTTGACAGTTGATCTCAGAACCTTGATATTGTGATATTAAGTGGTTATGCCACCATTTTACAGGATGTCTCAAATCTTTTTGAGCATTTACAGCCGTTATGTTGTCCGAGTCATCCTAGGTTTCTAAATAGTCTGATGCATTTGTAAATCCCTTCTTAGCGTTCGAAGTTCCTTTGTGCCAGATCAACCACACTAACTAGTGGTCAAGGTACTTCATTGCCTCGGTATATATGTTGGAGTTGTTGTTATGACCCTAGGTGTCTTAGGGAATCACCTAGTAATCTAGCCATGTTTTGTGTTCATGGTGTGATGATTCTGGCCTTCATTCTCGAAAGCATCCCATGATGCCACTTGGTAGTAGGTATTCTACTCCTGAGTTTTTGGACCCAAGATTCACTCTACTTACTTCATGTTGATAGTGGTTGCTAGTTCCTTTAGGATATTAGTAACCTTTGCGGTAGTCCTCGTGGTTCATGGTATTTCCATCTTCCAAATACCATGAACTGCTTATGGCAGAAGTTCTTTTGAACCAAAAGATCACAACCAGAGTGCTCTTGGTGAGTTCTCCATTCTACATTGTGAATCTGCCAGTCCTACCTCTCTGCATGGATTATCCGCAAGAAAACTGTTGAACTTGGTTCGACATATTAATCCATGCATCCACAACTCAGAAAGTTATATGTTCCTTTGAGTTGTCCCTCTTTAGTTGTTTTCTGACCTTCGTCTATCAATTGAAAGTCAAGAGTAGTTGTGCATTCGTGTTATCGATGCCTATTATTACTGTGATCCGTCAAGACATTCTATTCCGAAATGACTAGGAGAAACAAACTCTAGTACCTTATCCATATCTAGGATTGGGTCAAAGCAGTCATACTCCACAGATCAAATGCTAATCTAGCTTTTGTTCTGTTCCACCTTGGAGTGTTACCCTCTTTATGTCGGGATTGTCATGAGAATTTCACCACCTCTTATGAATTCTTGATGCAGTGATACTTCTCACCATCATTATTCATTCCTCGGTTCCGTGTTGTCGCAACCAGAATGCCAACAAGTGAACCATGATGTGTGAAATCAATACTCCTAGCAACTGTGTTGCTTGGCAGTTAATGGACAATAATCTTATCCTTAGCGTGTTGATTATTGAATCATCACCCTAAGGTTGATCGTGCTACCTAGTCCTTATTTCCAGTGCACTTTTCGATCGATGAGTTAGGATAGTGTCAATCCTTGCTTATTTGATCATATCGTCATGCCCTGAAAAGCAAGATTGTTCTCGAGCTTAGTAACATATCGGTGGTTAGTGATTTTACAAATATCTTCTCGAAAGTATTGCCAGGTTGTCACCTGACCGCTATGTTGAGTTCGTGATCAAGTTGGTTTCTTGTAAACCACCCTTTCTCCAAGAATCTATGTTGGATACCCCTAAGCTAGTTGGTTAAGCTAAACAACAACTTGGAGAGTTGGAAGATAAAAGCTTGTCCGACTTAGTTCATCTCTAAGGGATATCTTCTGTGTGTGTGTGTGTGTGTTGAAGAAAGATGATATTCTCATCGATTGGTCCTCGTGATCAGTTGTTGGATCTGTTGTCTTGTCAAAACTTTGATTTGAGTGTGGGCTATCGTCAAATCAAATCAGAACCAACGATGTTCGTAATGTTGTCTTACTCATGGTTGATCCGCGAGCATACACCATTATATCTTTTGTTCTGACCAATACTATCACCTTGTTCACTTAGTCATGGAATTCCATCTTTATAAAAACCTAGATGAGCTGTTGTTGAGCCCATCGGCAACATCCTTATCCTCTCCACGACTGATGTTGAATAATAAAGCTAGTGTTGGAAACTTTTGTAAGCATTTCCTTCATGCTAGCTCATGAAGTATATGTTCGGTGAAAGAAGTGACTTCCTCTAATTCATGTGCATCCAATGCAAATTGCCGCCGTGAATTCGAGAAAGTTAGTTTTGCTTCCTCTGGAATCATACCAAGTCAGTCATGCACATGTGCGAAGTATTCTGTGGTTTGGAGACTTGCAACCTTCATTCTATATGTATCCCTAGCACACAAGCAAATGATTGATTTGTTCAAGGATAAGAAGTTTAAATGCTATTCCCGAAGGGCCCAGACGGACATGCACAAGACTTCGTTATCTTCAATGATGGTTCTCAATCTGAACTCGGTAGTGTTTTATTATAAGACTACCATGTGAACATGCTTGTCTTGGACAACGTGTTCACATGTGTGTAGCAGAACCAGCTCATGTTTTGGAGCTTGCTATTGTAGTTCATTTCCCAAGAACCTCGCGACATTGTATTGCCGACTTGTGTTGCAAACTTTCTTTTCCAGACATGTTATCTAAAATATCCTGTTACCAACCAAATCTGAATCTCAGGCAGATATGATGGTTGGAACTTTTTCCAAGATCTATGATGTAGGTCCTGACAAGGTCGATGTTCTGGACGACACACCTAGCCGAAAGATATATCATTCTAGTATCTTGATTGAGCTATTTGACCATCTTCTCCATGAGGCTTTTGACGACTTATCCTAGAAGTTGTTCCTTATGGATTTTGTGCTTCCGAAGTCCGACCTTTTACTTGATGTTCTAGATACCAAACCATATCTATAAATGGGTTGCACTAGCACATTAAGGAGAACATTAGAAGCGGAGTGCTAAATGTCTCTCGGTCGATCATCCAGGTTTTGTTCCTTGGCATTGCTAAGGACAAATCTGAGAAAGTGTTGTCTTCCTTCGCATCTGCATCGTCCATCACTATTCATCATGGTAGTATGATGTGTTGCCAGGATCCTCGACATGGATGTTGGTAAGGCCTTGATGAGTAAGGAAATGCTCAAGTTCTTGAGAGCCCGCTCAGTCACTGGGTTATATCCTCGGCATCATCTGGAATGTGCTTTCCATTTGCTGGGTTGTCTTATAACTCTAGTTCTCTTTCCAAACTGGGTATGCCGTTTCTCCGAACCCCTTCAAATGCTCGTTTGTGATTTTCCTTAGGCTGGTTTAGAGAGTTCCAATGATCTTTGACTCAAAAGTAATTCTTTTTTCCATTTAAGGGAATAATTCTACAAGTCACCTCTTCTAAGGTCTCCCGTTATGGAATCATGACAATTATCTCACTACGTTGAAACACATCCACCATCTACTTAAGCATGGAATTGTTGCCTACCAAATCAAACTTCATCATCTGTTACTATCCATCCCTCTTGATGTATGTTTTGTGTCCCAATTCAAGAGATGTTTCAATGTCTCATTCCGTGAGTTGATCATGGTTTGCTTGATCTTCGTGAAGATCGAATCTTGTAGAGTTTCCCTCTCTTTTCCTTGTCGTGTTGGGTGAAGATCTCGAAAGCAAAGATGTCAAGATCAATATGATGCAATAAATCAACATCTTCAAGAAGAGCAATTGGATCAAGAAGATGGTGTTAGCTTTGTGTCCCCCTGTCTTCTTACCTCACGTCTTGAATCTCGGGACGAGATTCCTGTTTAGTGGGGGTGAGTTGTCACATCCCTAGAATTGCTTGTAGCTAATTGCATGAAAGCATTCATGTCATCATGTTTAATTCAAATGAATTTGAATTGGGGATGTTCAAACCCTAGCACCACATGAATTCAAATAGGTTAAAAAATCATTTTCAATGAACCCAAAATGCCCTTTGAAAATGTTCATGATTTCTGATAAAGGCGAAAACCTCTGCCAAAAATGATGAACATATTTCTAGGTCATTCCTGGATTTTTGAATTAAATCATAATGTGTTTGAATTGGGGCATTTGAATTCTATAAATATTTTAAATGCTCCAAATATTCTGGAATCACTTGAGGGCCTCTGGAATAATTCAGTTAGTGCCCATAATTAATTTCAAAATTTAATAAAATAATTTAGTTCCTAAAACTAAATCAAAACAGAGGCAGACAAATAGAAAACAGAAAGTAAATGAAAGGAATAACTTACCTGGGTCGGCTCACCTGTAGCGGCAGCCCAGCCGGCCCAGTACTGTGCAGCCCAGCTGCCAGTCGTCCTCAATCTCTGCCAGTAGGCAGCGGCAAAGGTGGGCACGGTGCGTGCTGAGGCCGCCACCTCCTCCCTGCCTGCTTCACCCTCCCCGGCCCTTCTAGCGACGTCGCGGAGACGCCCCGTGATACGTCTCCAACGTATCTATAATTTTTGATTGCTCCATGCTACTTTATCTACTGTTTTGGACTATATTGGGCTTTATTTTCCACTTTTATATTATTTTGGGGGACTAACCTATTAACCGGAGGCCCAGCCCAGAATTGTTGTTTTTTGCCTATTTCAGTAATTCGAGGAAACAGAATATCAAACGGAGTCCAAACGGAATGAAACCTTCGGGAACGTGATATTCTCACCGAACGTGATCCAGGAGACTTGGACCCTACTCCAAGAAGTTTCCGGGGAGGTCACGAGGGTGGAGGGCGCCCCCCCCCCCTGGGCGCGCCCCCTGCCTCGTGGGCCCCTCGGAGCTCCACCGACGTGCTCCTTCCTCCTATATATACCTACGTACCCCCATTAGACCAAAGACGGAGCCAAAAACCTAATTCCACTGCCGCAACTTCCTATATCCACGAGATCCCATCTTGGGGCCTGTTCCGGAGCTCCGCCGGAGAGGGCATCCATCACGGAGGGCTTCTACATCAACACCATAGCCCTTCCGATGAAGTGTGAGTAGTTTACTTCAGACCTTCGGGTCCATAGCTAGTAGCTAGATGGCTTCTTCTCTCTTTTTGGATCTTGATACAATGTTCTCCCCCTCTCTCGTGGAGATCTATTCGATGTAATCTTCTTTTTGCGGTGTGTTTGTTGAGACCGATGAATTGTGGGTTTATGATCCAACTTATCTATGAATAATATTTGAATCTTCTCTGAATTCTTTTATGTATGATTGAGTTATCTTTGCAAGTCTCTTTGAATTATCCGTTTGGTTTGGCCAACTAGATTGGTAGTTCTTGCAATGGGAGTAGTGCTTAGCTTTGGGTTCAATCTTGCGGTGTCCTTACTCGGTGACAGAAAGAGTTGCAAGGCACGTATTGTATTGTTGCCATCGAGGATAACAAGATGGGGTATTTATCATATTGCATGAATTTATTCCTCTACATCATGCCATCTTGCTTAAGGCGTTACTCTGTTTTTAACTTAATACTCTAGATGCATGCTGGATAGCGGTCGATGAGTGGAGTAATAGTAGTAGATGCAGGCAGGAGTCGGTCTACTTGTCATGGACGTGATGCCTATATACATGATCATACCTAGATAACCTCATAACTATGCTCAATTCTATTAATTGCTCAACAGTAATTTGTTCACCCACCGTAGAATATCTATGCTCTTGAGAGAAGCCACTAGTGAAACATATGGCCCCCGGGTCTATTCTCATCATATCAATCTCCATTACTTTATTTTACTTGTTTTGCTTTTACTTTTCACTTTGCATCTTTATACCAAAAATACCAAAAATATTATCTCTATCAGATCTCACTCTCGTAAGTGACCGTGAAGGGATTGACAACCCCTAAGCGTTGGTTGCGAGTTGCTACCGTTTTGTGCAGGTACGAGGGACTTGCGCGTGACCTCCTACTGGATTGATACCTTGGTTCTCAAAAACTGAGGGAAATACTTACGCTACTGTGCTGCATCACCCCTCCTCTTCGGGGAAAACCAACGCTAGCTCGAGACGTAGCAAGAAGGATTTCTGGCGCCGTTGCCGGGGAGGCCTATGCCAAGTCAAGTCAAGATTTACTCTCCCGTCAACGAGCCATTTCTGGCGCCGTTGCCGGGGAAGCCTATGCAAAAGTCAACATACCAAGTACCCATCACAATCTCTATCTCTCGCATTACATTATTTGCCATTTGCCTCTCGTTTTCCTCTCCCCCACTTCACCCTTGCCATTTTATTCGCCTTTTTTCCCCTTGCCTTTTGTTTGCTCGTGTGTTAGTTTGCTTACCTGTCGCTATGTCCCGAGAATGAAGTGCTAAATTTTAAACAAAGGGAGGGAGAAAATCTAAAAGATGCTTGGTATAGAATTTGCAATACTCAAAATAGATCTACCAGAAAGCAATCTACTTCAGTCCTTCTTCGCAATTTTTATGTAGCTGCTAATCCTTGGTATAGATATATCCTTGATACCATTACCGGAGGGAATTTTTTGGGTAGCCATACTTTTGATTCCTATAATGTTTTAATAGATTTATTTGGCTCACCTCCCCTTTTGGTTAATGGAACTGTGTTAACCTAGCATGTTATGCAAAGGCTAGAAGATATCGAAAACGATGTCAGGAAGTTTATGGTCTTGCAATTTGAGCATAATAATTTCTTTAGAAATGAGCTTAAGGAACAAAAGAGTTTTATGAGTTATATGAATAAAGAGCTCGATGATATGTCCAAAGAATTTGATGGTGTAAGAGCCCAAATTGCTCATCTTGAAAAAATGACCGCTGAAATTTCGGATATGCAAGCCACCTTAGTCAATAAGATGGCCACTAAACCGAATTCCTATGAAAATCAAGATGAAGATCTAAAAGTTATTGATGTCCCCTATTAAATCTTTGTTTTGCAATATGAATCTTGATGAATCTGATTATGATCTTCCCTTACCTAGAAGGCGTTCTAAGAATTCTGAGTTTTTAGATCCTGATGATGAAATTGATAAAAAAGGGATTGAAAGAAATAAAAATCTAGATATTGCTAAACCCACTATTTTGGATCTCAGGGAATTTAACTATGAAAATTGCTCTTTAATTGATTGTATTTCCTTGTTGCAATCCGTGTTAAATTCTCCTCATGCTTATAGTCGAAATAAGGCCTTTACCGAACACATTGTTGACGCCTTAATGCAATCTTATGAAGAAAAGCTTGAGTTGAAAGTTTCTATCCCTAGAAAACTCTATGATGAGTGGGAACCAACTATTAAAATTAAAATTAAAAATCATGAGTTTCATGCTTTGTGTGATTTGGGTGCTAGTGTCTCTACTAATCCCCAAAGCTTTGTGTGATTTGTTAGATTTCCGTGACTTTGATGATTGCTCTCTAAACTTGCATCTTGCGGATTCCACTATTAAAAACCTATGGGAAGAATTAATGATGTTCTTATTGTTGCAAATAGGAATTATGTGCCCGTAGATTATTTATGTTCTTGATTATATTCAATCCTTCATGTCCTATTATTCTTGGTAGACCTTTCCTTAGAACGATTGGTGCAATTATTGATATGAAGGAAGGGAATATTAAATTCCAATTTCCCTTAAAGAGGCATGGAACACTTTCCTAGAAAGAAAATAAAATTACCATATGAATCTATCATGAGAGCCACTTATGGATTGCCTACCAAAGATGGCAATACCTAGATCTATCCTTGCTTTTATGCCTAGCTAGGGGCGTTAAACGATAGCGCTTGTTGGGAGGCAACCCAATTTTATTTTGTGTTTTTTTTTTTTGGTTTTGTTTAGGAATAAATAATCCATCTAGATTCTGTTTAGATGTGGTTTTATCTTTTAATTAGTGTTTGTGCCAAGTTAAACCTATTAGATCTTCTTGGAAGATAGTTATTTGATCTTGCTGTAATTTCCAGAATCTTTGTGCTCAGTGCCCGAATTGTCAAAAATCACCAGAACGTGATAAAATAGTGATTCCAATTGCTGCTGATCAATAAAAAATTCCCAGCGTCTAATTTTGGTAGAATTTTTTGGGTTCCAGAAGTTTGCGTTAGTAACAGATTACTACAGACTGTTCTGTTTTTGACAGATTCTGTTTTGCGTGTGTTGTTTGCTTATTTTGATGAATCTATGGCTAGTAAAATAGTTTATAAACCATAGAGAAGTTGGAATACAGTAGGTTTAACACCAATACAAATAAAGAACAAGTTCACTACAGTACCTTAAAGTAGTCTTTTGTTTTCTTTCTCTAACGGAGCTCACGAGATTTCTATTGAGTTTTGTGTTGTGAAGTTTTCAAGTTTTGGGTGAATTCTTTTGATGGATTATGGAACAAGGAGTGGCAAGAGCCTAAGCTTGGGGATGCCCATGGCACCCCCAAGATAATCCAAGGACACCAAAAAGTCAAAGCTTGGGGATGCCCCGGAAGGCATCCCCTCTTTTCCACTTCCATCGGTAATTTACTTGGAGCTATATTTTTATTCACCACATGATATGTGTTTTGCTTGGAGCGTCTTGTATTATTTGTGTCTTTGCTTGTTAGTCTACCACAATCATCCTTGCTGTACACACCTTTTGAGAGAGCCATGTATGAATTGAAATTTGTTAGAATACTCTATGTGCTTCACTTATATCTTTTGAGCTTGATAGTTTACTCTATGTGCTTCACTTATATCTTTTTGAGCGTGATAATTTTTGCTCTAGTGCTTCACTTAGATCTTTTAGAGCACGGTGGTGGTTTGTTTTAAAGAAACTTGATCTCTCATGCTTCACTTAGATTATTTTGAGAGTCGTTAATAGCATGGTAATTTGCTTAATGTTAATATACTTGGTATTCAAGATATGTGAAACTTTCTTTTTAGTGGGTTGAATACTAAGATAAGTTTGATGCTTGATAATTGTTTTGAGATATGGAGGTGATAATATCATAGTCGTGCTAGTTGAGTAGTTGTGAATTTGAGAAATACTTGTGTTGAAGTTAGCAAGTCCCGTAGCATGCACGTATGGTTAAAGTTGTGTAACAAATTTGAAGCATGAAGTGTACCTGGCTTGTGCATCCTTATGAGTGGCGGTCGGGGACGAGCGATGGTCTTTTCCTACCAATCTATCCCCCTAGGAGCATGCGCGTAGTACTTGATTTTTGATGACTTCTAAATTTTTGCAATAAGTATATGAGTTCTTTTGACTAATGTTGAGTCCATGGATTATACGCACTTTTACCTTTCCGCCATTTGCTAGCCTCTTCGGTACCGTGCATTGCCCTTTCTCACATTGAGAGTTGGTGCAAACTTCGCCGGTGCATCCAAACCCCGTGATATGATACGCTCTTTCACACATAAACCTCCCTATATCTTCCTCAAAACAGCCACCATACCTACCTATCATGGCATTTCCATAGCCATTCCGAGATATATTGCCATGCAACTTCCACCTCATCATCATCATCATGACATGCTTTACTTTTGTCATATTGCCATTGCATGATCTTGTAGTTGACATCGTATTTGTGGCAAAGCCACCATGCATTATTTTTCATACATGTCACTCTTGATTCATTGCACCATCCCGGTACACCGCCGGAGGCATTCATATAGAGTCATATCTTGTTCTAGTATCGAGTTGTAATCATTATGTTGTAATCAATAGAAGTGTGATGATCATCATTATTAGAGCATTGCCCAATCAAAAAAAGAGAAAGGCCAAAAAGAAAAAAAGAAAGGCCCAAAAAAAAGAAGGAGAAAATAAAAAGGGCAATGCTACTATCTCTTTTTCCACACTTGTGCTTCAAAGTAGCACCATGTTTTCATATAGTGAGTCTCATAAGTTGTCTTGTTCATACTAGTGGGAATTTTTCATTATAGAACTTGGCTTGTATATTCCAACGATGGGCTTCCTCAAAATGCCCTAGGTCTTCATGAGCAAGCAAGTTGGATGCACACCCACTAGTTTTCTTTTGTTGAGCATTCTTAGCTCTAGTGCATCCGTTGCATGGCAATCCCTACTCCTTGCATTAACATCAATTGATGGGCATCTCCATAGCTCATTGATTAGCCTCGTTGATGTGAGACTTTCTCCTTTTTTGTCTTCTCCACACAATCCCCATCATCATATTCTATTCCACCCATAGTGCTATGTCCATGGCTCGCGCTCATGTATTGCGTGAAGGTTGAAAAGTTTGAGATTATTTGAGTATGAAACAATTCTTGGCTTGTCATCGGGGGTATAGAAGTTGGGAACATCTTTGTGTGACGAAAATGAAGCATAGCCTAACTATATGATTTTGTAGGGATGAACTTCCTTTGGCCATGTTATTTTGAGATGACATAATTGTTTAATTAGTATGCTTGAAGTATTATCATTTTTATGTCAATATGAACTTTTGTCTTGAACCTTTCGGATCTGAATATTCATACCATGATTAAGAAGATTTACATTGAAATTATGCCAAAGTATCACTCCGCATCAAAAATTCTCTTTTTATCATTTACCTACTCGAGGACGAGCAGGAATTAAGCTTGGGGATGCCTGATACGTCTCCAACGTATCTATAATTTTTGATTGCTCCATGCTACTTTATCTACTGTTTTGGATATATTGGGCTTTATTCCACTTTTATATTATTTTTGGGACTAACCTATTAACCGGAGGCCCACCAGAATGTTGTTTTTTGCCTAATTTCAGTTTCGAGGAAACAGAATATCAAACGGAGTCCAAACGGAATTGAAACCTTTGGGAACGTGATCTTCTCACCGAACGTGATCCAGGAGACTTGGACCCTACTCCAAGAAGTTTCCGGGGAGGCACGAGGGTGGAGGGCGCCCCCCTGGGCGCGCCCCCCTGCCTCGTGGGCCCTCGGAGCTCCCACCGACGTGCTCCTTCCTCCTTATATATACCTACGTACCCCCATTAGGCAAAGACGGAGCCAAAAAACCTAATTCCACCGCGCAGCACTTCCTTGTATCCACGAAATCCATCTTGGGGCCTGTCCGAAGCTCCGCCGGAGAGGGCATTCCCAATCACGGAGGGCTTCTACATCAACACCATAGCCCTTCCGATGAAGTGTGAGTAGTTTACTTCAGACCTTCGGGTCCATAGCTAGTAGCTAGATGGCTTCTTCTCTCTTTTTGGATCTCAATACAATGTTCTCCCTCTCTCTCGTGGAGATCTATTCGATGTAATCTTCTTTTTGCGGTGTGTTTGTTGAGACCGATGAATTGTGGGTTTATGATCCAACTTATCTATGAATAATATTTGAATCTTCTCTGAATTCTTTTATGTATGATTGAGTTATCTTTGCAAGTCTCTTCGAATTATCCATTTGGTTTGGCCAACTAGATTGGTAGTTCTTGCAATGGGAGAAGTGCTTAGCTTTGGGTTCAATCTTGCGGTGTCCTTACTCGGTGACAGAAAGAGTTGCAAGGCACGTATTGTATTGTTGCCATCGAGGATAACAAGATGGGGTATTTATCATATTGCATGAATTTATTCCTCTACATCATGTCATCTTGCTTAAGGCGTTACTCTGTTTTTAACTTAATACTCTAGATGCATGCTGGATAGCGGTCGATGAGTGGAGTAATAGTAGTAGATGCAGGCAGGAGTCGGTCTACTTGTCACGGACGTGATGCCTATATACATGATCATACCTAGATAACCTCATAACTATGCTCAATTCTATTAATTGCTCAACAGTAATTTGTTCACCCACCGTAGAATATCTATGCTCTTGAGAGAAGCCACTAGTGAAACCTATGGCCCCCGGGTCTATTCTCATCATATCAATCTCCATTACTTTATTTTACTTGTTTTGTTTTTACTTTTCGCTTTGCATCTTTATACCAAAAATACCAAAAATATTATCTCTATCAGATCTCACTCTCGTAAGTGACCGTGAAGGGATTGACAACCCCTAAGCGTTGGTTGCGAGTTGCTACCATTTTGTGCAGGTACGAGGGACTTGCGCGTGACCTCCTACTGGATTGATACCTTGGTTCTCAAAAACTGAGGGAAATACTTACGCTATTGTGCTGCATCACTCCCTCCTCTTCGGGGAAAACCAACGCTAGCTTGAGACGTAGCACCCCGAAACCCCTCTCTCCTCTCCCTCACTCGCTGCTCTCTCTTCCCTCCCCTGTCTTGCTCTCTTCCCCATCACCGAGCATGCCCGTCGCCGCCGCTCGCTGCCACTGCGTCCACCGGCCACCCCTCGAGCCCTCTCCATCTCCGGGAGCTCCGCCATCGTCTACTACGTCTCCTCGGCGAAGTAAGAAAGCCCGGACGCCCGGAAGCGTCGCCATCAAGCTCGTCCCCGCCGCCTCTTCCCGTAGATCGCCGTCGCCGTTCCGTCGTCACCAAGCCGTCCCCGAGCCCACTTAGCGTCTCGTCTAACTCCTCGTGAGCTCCTCTTCTCTTCCCCTCACTCCGTGCACTCGATTTCGTCCCCTAGCTAGCTGCCCCACCGGACCCGAGAGCTCACCACCGCCGGACCTCACGCCGTCGTGGCCAGAGTCCGTTTCCGTCGCTCTTGAGTACGCGGACGTGCTCCTAGCATCTCCAGGGAGCTAACCCGCAGCCCATCCTGCTCCCTAGCGCACCGCAGCACCGCGCCCGCACGCACCCGAACTCCAGCCGCCGCCTAGCTCGCTGCTGCCATCGCCTTAGACCAACACAGCCCCCCTGGTTGCTCCATCAGATGCGCGCGAGCGTCAGCTCGCCGTAGAGGCCAACCGCGTTGCAAACTGCCGCCTATAGCGCAAGCCCGAGCAACTCCGGCGACCCTCCGTTGCGAGATGTGGTCGCCGGTGCTTAATCCGGCGAAGCTGACATGGCAGGATTAGATTAGGTGCTAATCACCTAGTTAATCAACCCCGAGTCGATGACATGTGGGACCCGCACTGTTAGTGACACAACTAAAGTTAAATAACCCCTATTAACCCCCTAAGTCAATGACAGGTGGAGCCCACCAGTCAGATTTGACTTTGGTCAACATTGACGTCCCCCTGACTTAGTGCTGACGCAGTAAAGGTTTTTTGGAATTTAAAATAAATCAGAAATGATTTATGAATTTCAGAAAACAACCTAAACTTAAAAAATTCATAGAAATTAAACCGTAACTCCAAATGAAATAATTTACATATGAAAAATTATCAGCAAAATATGAAGAATCTGTTTATGGAACTTTCATGCATGTTTGAACAAGTTAACCTCACTGGATAGGATAAATCATGATTAGGGCAATTTATGAACTAGCATTTGGAGTTGGAGTTTAACCTTGTTTGAATTCCACTTCAATTAACTTGGCTAGATATTGCATTAGGTGAATTGAGTACCTTAACATGACATGTCATTCATGTGAATGTGCATTGCATTGATTGCGTTCTTTCTCTGTTTGCCGGTGTTGTCCCCTCTCAGTGGATGTTGTTCCGACATTGAGTTCGATGACACCGATGAAGAGCTATACTATCTTCAGAAGTGCCAGGCAAGCAAAACCCCCTTGTTCATTCTGATACAATCCCACTCTCTCGCTCCTGCTCTCTTTTACTGCATTAGGACAACAACGATTCAACTGTTACATGCTGCGGTAGTTGAACCCCTTTCCTCTGCATGACCTGTCATTGCCACAGTAAATAGATGAAACCCACTAGCATGAGTAGGAATTATTTGAGCCTTGATGTGCCTACTCATTCATGCTTGTTTGTCATGCCTGCTATTGCTTAGAGTTGTGTCAGGTCTGATTCATCGGGGATGAATTGGAAAGTTGTGAACATGTCCTACTATTGAGAGTTAAGGGTGTGAACACGATTTGGTAAAGGTAGCGGTGAGAGGCCATGTAGGAGTACATGGTGGGTTGTCTCATTGAAATTGTCCTCGGGAACTGAGTTCTGTGTTTGTGATCCATGAACAGTTATTACCACACATTGGGCTCTGGGCACTCCAAGCTCTCTCGACTTATTAATCAACCTGATCTCTGTCCAGGAGTTGCAACTAGTTTCTGGTGTTTGTAGGTAGTGTTAGTAGTCTACCAAGTGGCACCTGGTACAGGTGGGCTTGGGACAATCTAGGCACCTTGGTTGGGTATACCAAGCGTCGCCCGTTTGGTGGGCTTGGAACCCTGTACACATCGTTTGGGGCCGTGAGCGACACCCCGACCCGATCTCCTTGCGGATGGAACCCGAATAGGCGATAGACCTGGACTAGAGACTTGTGTGGTTAGTCAGGTCGTGGCCGACTCCCTCGCTAGGCTTCCGCTTGAAGGTTGCCGAGATACATGACGTGTACATGGTGGTAAGAGGCGAGAGTGTGTGTGAAGAAGTACACCCCTACAGGGTTAACATCATCTATTCGAATAGTCGTGTCCGCAATAAAGGACTTCTGGTTTACCTGTACAGTTCATAGACAAGTGAAAGTGGATACTCTAAAATGCGCAAGATAAGCGTGAGTGCTATGGATGACGTTCTCGTAGGGAGACGGGAGCGGATCCATAGTGGCGTATTGATATAGTGAATATGTGGACTCGTGTGCGCCACCTCAAAAGAGTTACTTGCAGTCGTAGTTCAGGATAGCCACCGAGTCAAAGCTGGCTTGCTGCAGTTAAACTCCACCCCCCCTTGTTGATACCGATGCATATGTAGCTAGTTCTGATGTAAGTCTTGCTGGGTACATTTATACTCACGTTTGCTTAATTTATGTTTTTGTAGTGAGACTTCAATCTCGCTAGTAGTTCTGCGTGGACTTCGACGTTTAGCTTGTTACCTCAGCTACGATCTTGTGCCCTCGACAGGGTCTTGTAGATAGTTAGGCTTCTCAACTTTTTTTTTCTTTTATAGTTGTTTGTACTCGGGCAAGTTAAGCTTTCGCTTGTGCTTGTTGCTTGTATGCTTTATATGTTGGCTCATGAGACACATGTTTGTAATACTTGCCCCCGAAGCCTAATGATAAATACTTTGAGTTGTAGAGTTTTTGTTGTGATGCCATGTTGTATTTACACATATCGGGCATATTGTGTGTATGATTGAAATGCTTGGTATGTGTGGGATCCGACAACCTAGTTGTTTATCCTTGGTAGCCTCTCTTATGGGAAAATGTAGTCTAGTGCTTCCACTGAGCCATGGTAGTCTGCTACAGCCCAGTTTACTGGAGTCCTGCTAGCCTAGTCACTACTGCTCCGGAACACTTAGACTGGCCGGCATGTGATCCACTTCGTTTCTGTGTCTGTCCTTTCGGGAAAATGTCACGCGGTGTCTTCCGGAGTCCTGCTAGCCTGCTACAGCTCGGGTTCCCGGAGTCCTGTTAGCCCAGTTGCTATAGCCCGGATTCACACGCTGATAACCGACACGTACGATGCTGGTTCATGTATGCATGTCCCCGTAAGTTAGCGCCACTTTGGGTTCACGACTAGTCATGTCGGCCCAGGTTCTTTGTCATATGAATACTAGCGACACTATCATATACGTGAGCCAAAAGGCACAAATAGTCCCGGGCCAGGTAAGGTGGCACCCGTAGAAATACCGTGCGTGAGGCCACAAAGTGATATGATGTGTTACATGCTAGATCAGCGTGACTTAGAATCGGGGTCCTGACACGCGAGTTCAAGAAAAGCGCTACTGCTATGGAGCATAGCAGTAGCACTGGGTACCGATACGCGTTGCTGCTAAGTGGGGCTAGCCATGTGCGCCCAGTTCAAGTTTAGCAGCAGCACGTTTCGCTAGTATGCGCTACTGCTAAAGTGATAGCAGTAGCACCGTTTACTTACACGCGCTACTCTAAGTAGCAGTAGCGCCTCATTTTGTCCAGCGCTACTGCTAAGATGCTGTGTATAAGGTTTTCCCTAGTAGTGATTGCTTGGATATCATCATGATTATTTGAAATTCTATCAATTTCTCAACAATAATTTATTTACCCATCGTATGCTATTTTTCTCGAGAGAAGCCACTAGTGAAATCTACGGCCCCGGGTCTCTTCTTTATTATATTTGCCTTTGCGATCTATTTTTATTTGCTTTTATTTTCAGATCTATTAATCCAAAAATACAAAAATACCTTGCTGCAATTTGTAGTTATTTATTTTATTTCGCATTCCCGCGAGATCTAGTTATCCAATCTACTATAATTTTACCTATCTTTTTACCCGTGAGGGATTGACAACCCCTCTCTTACGTCGGGTTGCAAGTATTTGTTCTTTGTGTGCAAGAGCTGTTTACGTGGTGTTGCGTGGTTCTCATACTGGTTCGATAACCTTGATCTCATCACTGAGGGAAATACCTACCGTAGCTCTACTTCATCATCTCTTCCTCTTTGGGGAAATACTGACGTAGTTCTAGCCGCATCACAAGTCGGTGTTCCTCTTTTTCGTGGTGGTCCTGGGAAGGTCGAGCTTGACGTCCTACTTCGTAATCAATGACGACCACCTCGCCTCGAACTTCTCCTCCCTCTTGGTGGCGTGGCTCTTGGCGTCGGCGATGCACTGTTTTATAGACGACTACAACCGTTCGGCAGCGGGCGCCGAGTCCCTCGTTGCCTTGGCTTTCTTGTTGCCATCAGGACACCCTTCGGCCGCCGTCGAGGCAGGCGCATTCGGGTTGTAGACACCGTCCTTGGTCTTGGCGAGAGCGAGCTGACACTCTGTCCATTTTTCGCATGACTCGATCCTGGTGAAGACGTGAAGGAACTTGAACTCCTGGTCGTTGTTGTCCTGGCGAAACATGTCGAACATTCGGACCATCTGCACAGATGACAAACAAGTGTCGGCGAAGTACACAACAAAGAGCTGGGCCGGCGAGCCATGGACATACCCGACACTCGATGTTGGCGCCACTTTTCGGGCGAGTAATGACCTCTTCCAGAATCCCATGCCACCTGTTGCAGGCCTGCTGGATGGTCGCCCAATGGTTGGCCATGGCCTTCTCGCCGCGATCCATGTGGATGTTGGCGAACTCGGGGTCGACCATCTTGCGCTCGTCGAACACCTTCTTGACCATTCTCCAGTAGGTGTCGACGTTCTGACTCGCACCGGTGACCGGGTCGATGCTGACAGTCTTTCATGCTTCGGCGAGGCACTCGTCTTCCATTGGCGTCCACTTGACGCGAGGCTCGGCCGGCCTGGCGTTGGACGACCGCCTCTTCCTTCTCCCTTTGGCCGTTGGCTCCGCCGGCTCTTCCTCTTCCACCTCATCCTCGACATTGTCCTGCTCGACATCCTCCATGTCGACAACGGTGTCCAACGTTTCGTCTTGCGTGCGGAACCCGGGGCAAGAAGCGACGGCGGCCAAGCCGTTCGTGATGAGCTCGTCCATCTCGGGGTCGGTGCTGCTGAACTGCGGCGCCGAGCTTGGTGCTAAGGGCAGGGGTCCACGGCGCAGAGTCGGCGTAGGCGAGCTTGAGTACGTCGGCGAGTAGCCGAACTAGGTGTTGAGGCCGGCGGTGAACGCGGGGGACGACGTGCGCGGGTCGGGGTTGATGAAGACGGAGGGGGCGCGAGCGGCGTAGAGCAATGCAGGAAGGTGATGTTGGGGTTGAAGCCACCGAGCGCGTCACCGTCGGCGTAGTCAAGCGAGGGCGCGTACCCCTACACTGGCAGCGAGAAGTTGGCCGGCGATGCGACGCTCTGCTGGCTACCCCACACACCTTGTGGGTACTGGCCTGCCTGTTAAGGCGAAAGGAGCTGGCGCTCGTTTGCCATGCCCGCGCGAGACGCCTCCTCCTGCTCCTCCGTCGCATTCCTGGCCTTCTTCATGTTGAGCCTGTTTCGCCGATCATTGGTGATTGCCGCCCGACGATCAACGTCGGCCTTCCACTGGGCGTCCGTTAAGCCTGGGGCCTTGGCATCGGAGCCCTCGGCTTCCTCGACTTTGGCTAGGCGAGGGGACACATACTTCTTCGGTGGCATGGCGAGCGGATCTGGTAAAGAATGGCGGGAGCTGCAGGGGAGATGGGGGATTGGGGTGGTGGGGAGGAAAAGGAAGGAAAAAGCGGAAAACGGTAGAAAAATCGTCCGGTGTCGCTGACAGTGCGGGTTCACGCACATTTTCATTTTCACTGGTGCTTCAAGGCGGCCCTCGATGCGTTGGGTTTCGCTTGGCTTCGTCGGTTGTAATTTCGGCCTAAACTGATGAAAAAGATCTGAGAGCACTCGGCCGGCGATTTTTTCCGCGCCGGCTGGAGACGCTTTTATGCACAAGTCTCAGAAGCTCAAACGACCCTCCTTGCGACCTCGTCTCCTCCTCTCCCGTCGTCTCTTCTACCCGGAGGTCGGAGGGAGGAAGAGAACAAGGCCAAAAAAAAGGGAAGAGAGATACAGAGGAAAAAAGCGCGCACATACGGGATCGCGCGATCCAAATCGAATCCCCTCCTTACGGAGAAACCCAAAATCCAGAGAAAAGACCGCGCAAATCCGGCCAGATTTGGCCCTCGATCTCGCCCGTGGTCCACCGGGAGGTTTCCCGAGATCTCCCGCGGGTTCCTCCAGCGCCTGGTCTGGCGCCGCAGAGGGCAGGATGAGCTCGCGGATAAAGGAGATGGTGCGGGTGGCCACTGCACGGCTGGGCGGCGAGCCTTCGCCGCGGGCGGGGCCTTCTCAGCCCGGACGCGCGGAGTCGTCCAGGACGGCTCGGCTCGGCGGCGGAGGCGCCAGCCTCCGGCGGCAGCCCCAACCGCAGGCGCCCACCGTGCGCACCATCTACTGCAACGACCGCGAGGCCAACGCGCCCGTCGCATACAAGGTACATGCCCGACTTTCCCCCTCTAATTCGGTTGATTCGTCTCGAAGCGTAGGGCTCTATGTGCCTAGATCTCGTTACCACCTGTGTGTTCCGTGTTCGGTCGGTTGGGTTGGAGATATCCATTTGGTACAGTGAGCTAGTAGAGCAGTGCAGTTTGTTTCGGTTTACAGTCATTAATACTGATTATTCCATGAGAAAGTCACTTAGGGTCTGTTTGTCCTCGAGTGCTGCATTTCTAGTCAACTGTGAGGCAATTGGGTGGATCAGAGCCTGTCTGATTGTTTGAATTACTAGTCACTTAGATTGCTATGGCAGCAATACAAACATACTAGATGCTACTGGCGTTTAGGCTTGAAGAGCTCAGATGAATAGGCTGGACTATTCTATACATCCATCCACTTAACCGCACCTCTGCGTGATGCTTGCTGTGTCGATTGCTGAACTTGTTTCCAGTCAGGGGCTCAGGGCAGCCAACTCACCTCTTGATGGCTGCAAGCTGAAGCAACCTATTTACTTGTAAGGGGAATGGTCGCTCTCCACGTCATTCATTGCCATGTTAGCTTTCCATGATAATGCTGTTGGTCTAATTGTAATACTCCATTTTATGCCACAAAATAATGGGAAACACTGTTACTTGCCACTTGCCACTTGCCATTATTTTATTATCTTAACCGTAATTTATCTGATCCCCGCAAAACTGCCCCAGTATTGTAAGTAGATGCATTCATAAATTTTCACTGACACTCCACCTTTCCCGTAATATGCTAGTGTAAACAAATGAATATATTCTGGATCGATACTGTGAAGGTCAAGCTATATCACTTATCATTTTATCAACAGCTTCTAGTTTGTTTGACCATGCAATCAACTCTTTCTGTTTAGTTTGACAGTCTGCCGCGTGTAGCATATCAAATCATCACTTTTCTAATTCTAATGCTAGAGCCCCACCTTGGTTTTTCTAATAATCCGTATCTTATATTTCTTTAACATTCTCGTGCATTCTCGTAAATTTTCACTGACATCCCACCTTTCCCGTACATGCTAGTGTAAACAAATGAATATATTCGGGATCGATACTGTGAAGATCAAGCTATATCACTTCTCATTTTACATCTTCTAGTTTGTTTGACCATGACTCTTTTTGTTTAGTTTCACAGTCTGCCGTGTGTAGCGTATCAAATCATCAGTATTGTAATTCTAATGTCAGAGTCCCACCTTGTTCTTTTTCTAATAATTCATACCTTATTTCTTCAACATTCTTGTTCATCATTTCCAGGGAAATTCTGTATCGACTACAAAGTACAGCGTATTGACATTTCTACCTAAAGGATTGTTTGAACAGGTATTGATACGTTGTTTTTTGTTTGTTACATATTCTGTGGGCAAACCCTATAAACTTGTCATCTTTTAAAGTGAATTTGGCCTTTGTTTTTTTGCCTTGAAGCAACACGAAACTATTATCTTGTTTTTTTGAGAAAAAGCAAAAGCTTTGTGTCCCGATGTATTGAATAGGTAGGAGTAAAGGTTATTTACAAACGTGAGTCGGCACAGCAAAATCGGAATAGAAATGCAGAAGAGAGACCGCACGGGGAAATAAATGAACACCCCAACCCTCATTCCTGCAGGCAACTTGCCTGATGGTGCCCGATGGTGCCCGTTCGAACCCGTGCATGACCCTCATCAAGGATCATGTTGCGAATGGCGTGAGAGTCTGGTTGCGTGCTGTCGAAGGTGCAGGCGTTCCTGTGCGCTTCTAGATCATTTAGGACGTGAGAGGCGTGGTGCTTGCGAGGCCCTTGCACTGCTTTGGAGGAGTTCTCTGCTTGGTCGGCAGCCACCTGACGACGAGTGACTTGCCAGTGACGGGGCCACTGATGGTGGCATAGATCCAGGGGAGACCTCACGCCAAACGACCCTGGCAAACGGGCAGTCAAGCAGAAGGTGCTGCATGGTCAACAAGGTTTGGCCACATAACATGCAGGGGGGTTGCGTGGCAGCTCACGATAAGCTAGGCGCTGCACTGTTCAAGAACGATCCAGACCAGCCAGCTAGAAGAAAAACTTCACCTTACACGGAGCCAAGTCTTCCAGGTGAGCTTCCAGGCATGGCAGTTGACTAAATCATGGAAGGTCGCCCTGTAGCCTGAACGGGCAAAGTAGACCTGGACACCATCCATTTCCAGACAAGGCAGCCAGGTTCATCAGAAAGTTTGGCTGCAGCCACTGCCCACCAGAGCAGCACGAACTGCTGAAGGTTCGGCAACGAAAGGCTGCCGAGGATGTTGCCGATCCAGGCCCCATTCTCAAGCCCTTGGGCAACGTGTGTACTTTCTGTCGACGCTTAGGGGCGTTGGTGAGGATGCAGGCGCAATTTCAACCACAACACAATCGCCGAGCAAAAGATCAGACCGAAAGCAGCAGGATTGCCCATTGCCAAGCTTAGTGAAAGTGAAGGTGCGGAATAGGGCATGCTCAGGGGTCAAGGCTTGGAGGTCGAGCCCAAACTAGGGCTCGGATGGGTCGGTTTTGCTGTACCAAAGCCACCGAAGACTCAGCGCCATGCCCGTGCGTCCAGGTGGAGGAGTCCAAGGCCGTCAAGCTCAAGTGGATGACAGGCGTGACTCTGATTCACCACACAATTGCCACCATTGGCGTCCTTGCGCATGACGATTCTTTTCGCACTGCTTGATGATCTTTCTTGGAGGGGTGAGAGCCAACAACTGATGGATTGGAATAGAGGTCAACACAGACTGAACAAGCGTGGCAGCCTGTTGGCGGTGCGTTCGATGGGAGGCTGCAAGCCTGCAACTGTCTATAAGTTGTGCATATGACCGTCAGGCAGGGTTTTTGAGTCGCCGAGTCAAGCCAAGTCGCCGAGGTTGCGACTAGTGGCTTGCTGGCTTGACTCAGTGACTCGGCTTGAATAGTCGCCCCAAGTCGCCATATACTAATATAGAGCACCAGAGCACACAGCAGCAGCCTATACTGATATACATCTAACAGCAGACCACATATAGAGCCCACCCCGTGCTCTCTGCCTCTCTTTCCTTCGGTCCTTCTCCTTCCCCAGTCCCCACAGCAGCAGCAGAGCACACAGCAGCAGAGCAGAGAGAGGCAGAGGGGGCGACGAGCCATACGGCCATACCTGCTAGGGTTTGCTGGCGCAGGAGAAGATGGAGGCCGAGGCGGAGGAGGCTGGTGGGGGCGCGCGTCACCGGCAGAGGAGGCTGGTGGGTGCGCGCGTCACCGGCGGATCTGGAGGGGCGCGTGGCCGGCGGTCGCCGATCTGGAGTGGCCCGCGCGGTTCCCTCCCTTTCCCTCTCTCTCTGTCTCTCTGTAACCCGTGCGGTCCTCTCTCTCTATTTATCCCCCCCACAAAAATTCTGGCAGGTGGCCCGCGCGCGAAGCAAGCCGCGCGACCGGCGGCTAGTAGCCGCCGACTAATCGCGCCAAGTCGCCGGCGAGCCAGCGAGTCGCGCGACTCACTCCCTGAGTCAAGTCGCCTGCGCGAGCCAGCCACGCCGCGACCACTCGGCGATTAGTCGGCGACTCAAAAACCTTGCCGTCAGGGCCCATATACGTCAGCGGGAGTTTAGCAATCTGGTAACCGAACCGGGAAATTTCCTCAGTGTGCTCATGAACGCAATTGAGGGCTGTGGCGGAGCTCTTGCGGAGGTTTGCTATCTGCTCGGAGGGATTGCCAAACACTGTTAGAAGCAGGCTGAAGTAGAGAAGCAAAGATGAGCTGGGGCCTAGCACAGAATAATATTATTTCTGAAGCTGTTGCTTGTATTTGCTGTGCTGAGGTCTATATATGGTTTATGGCAAGTCTGTTGTTAAACCAAACAGACAATGTAGCTCTTGTAGATGCAGTAGAGGCGAAATTCAAATTGACTAATGGTAGGCTTGAGCCCAAATTCACCCTACCAAATGTATTTACTAGCCAATATTTTGGTCAAGTTTTTGCTTGGCCATGAATTGGCCAACAATTGCTAAAAAGTCGAACTAGAGTTGCCAAATAGTCATGGGCAATCCAATATATCGGCAACCATCCAAACAAGCATCAAAACTTTGGTCATGTCCAAATAACTGGTAGGGTGGGTATTGGCAACCATCCAAACACACCCTAGATGTCTGCCTGCATACACCTTACAAAGGAAGCTTAGTCGACCTATACTAATACTAGTTAATAAAGACAAATGGCACAAGGATTACAACAGCAGTCCCTCCTAAACCTCGTGTGTCTACTTGGCACTGATCTTGACCATTCCAATCCTTGTGCTGAACTTATGGAAATGAACTCGCCCTAATGCCTTTGTTAGGATGTCTGCGAGCTGGTCCTTGGTGGCAACGGAATCAGCAGGGATGCTTCCAAGCATTCAAAGATGAAATGATACCGGGCATCAATATCCTTTCCTTGCCCTGCTCGTGGAAAACTGGGCTCTGCTGAGTGCCAGCGCAGACTTGCTGTCTATCTTCAGCTTGACAGTGTCATCTCTCTTCCTGTTTGGGTTGCCGAGCAACTGTGCCAGCCAGATGGCTTGGAGTGTTAAGTGGCACGGTTCAAGCAATTTGAAGTTCTAGATATGTAGAAGTTGGAAGTGAACCAAATTGAACTCAAATGCTATACAAGGGATCACAAAAGTAAGGATGGGGAGGTAAAAAGAGAAACCCACACACAAAGATATTGGGGCTTGTGCAACCAAGAAAGTACAAAATTGGCCTAACAAAGACGAAGCTCGTGTTGCACAAACTCAAGAAGAGATGCAACTTGGCACTTGTAGGGCAAGATTCGCAAAGCTTGGCAGCAACCTACGTTTGCAAGCAAACGATTCTTATACAATGTATCTTTTGCACAAGCATCTTTTTCTTGAACTCTCTTTGCTTATAAGCTACTCCCTCTAGTACCGCTGTCACGACCCGATGTAAAATCCGTCGACATTGTTGCATGGACTGTTAGATCATATGAGTTTGGTATTTGACAATGCATTGAGGTCCATCATCTTGTCACACATAGTAAGCTGTATTTTGACAACATAATTCTGACAGTCTGATAGTTCGTCATTAGGTAAGGGGTATTGTAATATTGCACTATTGCAATGAGCTTTATACGCTATCATTATTGTATCAAGTAATGCTTGTTATAAATACAATGCGTGTTTCCATACTGAACAAAACAGCTTTGCAGTGACAGCTGCAACGTCGATTTAAGTGTTATTGTATTATTCGATAGCAATATGACCTAGGAACCTTTTGTAATTCATTTTTCTTTTCTTTTCTGCTTTGACAGTTCAGGCGGGTGGCAAATCTTTACTTCCTCATGATTTCAATCTTGTCGACTACACCAATTAGGTATCTGTGTTTGTGTGTGTGTGTGTGTGTGTGTGTGTGTGTGTGTACCTATGGAATCGGAATTATGTAGTTGCAACTTCAAACTTCTGAGCATAACAAGCCCATGATTCAATCACCCTTTACTTCCCTTTAGCTTTACTTCTAACAATCTTAAGATCATACTTGCTTGTACTTTTGCAGTCCAGTCCACCCTGTCACCAACGTGGTTCCCCTTAGTCTAGTACTTTTGGTGTCACTCATCAAGGAAGCTTTTGAGGACTGGGTTAGTATATTGCCAGCTGCTACACTATTTTATTGTGCTATCGTAATGAGGATATCTGATGCCTTTCCCTTTTGTTTGTTTCCTGTCCTTAATACAGAAACGTTTCCAGAATGATATGTCAATTAATAATGCACATGTCGATGTATTGCAAGGTCAAAAATGGGAAAGTAGTCCATGGAAAAGACTGCAGGTTGGAGATATTGTGAGGGTAATGTCTCAAATCTTTCTTATTGCATATTGATCAATTGGTCTGTTGCTTTCTAAAATTAATACACTTGATCTTTTGTCGTGTCTTTAGTTCAATCTTGAGCTTGAAATGCATAAAGAAAAAACTAATAGTGATGGGCACTTTTTAGAGCAGATCAAGCAAGACAGTTATTTCCCTGCTGATTTGCTCTTCCTATCGAGTACGAATGCTGATGGTGTCTGCTACATAGAGGTTAATAATTCATTCTTACATGTTCCATTTTTTTGCTCAAATTGGAAGTATTAATTGAACTTCAGAGATAACTTTCTTCTAATTGATGTGTTTTATATATTTTTATTTATTTTAGACAGCAAATCTTGATGGGGAAACCAACCTGAAAATAAGGAAGGCTTTGGAGAAAACTTGGGACTATGTTCTTCCTGAAAAGGCTTTGGAATTCAAAGGTTATTCATGTATTTCTTTTGTTTCATTTCGAGGACATTCTGTTCCATAGTTGGTTGAATTAAGGAAGCTT